>NW_015112822.1:35883-81595 GCF_001443285.1 Poecilia latipinna
TTTTTTTTTTTTTTTTTTTTTTTTCCACCCAGACGGCTTCCCGCGCACACCCTGCAATGGCAGCCCCCCCTGGGGGCCGCGCCCCACAGTTTGGGAACCTCTGACTTAGTCCATTCCACATGGAAAGCCGCCTCACGCTAAAGAACATGTGCCTCGCTGGTGGATTTACTCCTTACTCCAAAAGAATGTGAATACCTCAGATTAAAGCATTTTAATTTTATCTTATACATGCTACAGACTCTCAAAAGCCAATTGTCAACTGGATTTTATTTTCCAAGCAAAAATAGAGATGGTGGTTGTTAAATATTATGAAAAGATGATTTTTTTAAACTTGTGGTTTAGAAACTCTTTTTCAGGACTGTGTTGACTGACCTCACTTTTACCCATTTCTTTCTTGGTCATTTCAAAGAAAGTCAGACCAACGCTCTGTGAGTCAGGGCTTCATCTAAGAATCTGCTGGCATTGACAAGACCATTAATGACAGAGCTGCTTTCCATTGTTAGACTGATGACTCTGTTGGATCTTTGTGACGTGATCCTAATGCAGCATTAATTCAGACAATAATTCATATTTTACATTACACGCTGTGACAAAGGCTGCCATCTACATTTTGTCATTTCAAGCCTGCACACTTTGACATGAGGGTTCTTGAAATCACACGGTGTGTCAGCTAATATATAGTGTACAAAGTGTGAAGAATAAAAGAATTAAAAATAGAGTCTTAAAGAGAGTGACTTTAACACAAATGAACTTTGAAAAGAAGGGATTCACTGGCTGTGATGAGAGCACCAAAGAGACCTTCTCGGTGTGGAGCTTATGGGATCCAGGACACTAACACAATTCTCTTGAGTTTTCTGTCTGGGTAGAGCAACAGCCAGAAGGTATCCATCAAAATACCTGAGTTGTTTAAGAATGATTGTGCAGAGTAAGGCGTGATTGTTCAAGGTCTTACGAATAGGGATTTTGAACTAAATTGTGAATTTGATCAGAGGCCAGAGCAGACGCAGGAATGGTGTGATATGAGAGGTAAACAGTTTTTGTGATCTTGTAATCTGATGGTTTCTACTAATGGTGAATATGAACACATTCTTGAAACAGAGAGAATTACAACAGTGTACACCAGTCCAATAGATTTACCTTCCTCAGGTTTTAGATGCATTCCTTATCCAACACAGCTGAATGAAGTGATCGAATCACCTCCTCAGCATATCATCAGGCTTGGTAAAGTCCTGGTGATGAGCCATTCATTTGATTCAGCTGTGTTGGAGAAGGGTTACACCTGCAAGACAATGGATCTCAAGGACAAGGGTTGGAAACCCTGGGTCTAGGCCATTGGTCCTCAAACTGTGGTATGTCTCACTGTTGGGACTTTGGTTGTCTATGTGTCAGATAATTGTAAAGAAATTTAACAATCAAAAGATTAGTTTTTTAAGCACAAGTATCTTTAACCAGAATTAACTACAAGTAGCCTGGTAAAACCCAGCCCCTTGTTCTCCAGACAGAGGGCCTGGAGCCTCAGCTATTGAGACTCTGTTGAAGTTTTAAATGATTGGATCTAACCTTACCCAGTCGCTAGTTTTTTGGCTGTGATTTATGTAATGTGCCAGCTCAGGGACACAACATCTTTGCCAGCAATAAAACATCTCAAGCATTTTCTGTGGCTCTGACTTAAATTGCTCATTATTTGGAAGCATGACCAGCACGGACTGAATGGTTTCATTCTTTTCATCGGCTGCCATTTCTAAAACTACAACCATAAGCAGACTACAATTCTGAAACAGCGCAGAAAATTGATGTCTGTGCTACTACTCCTTCAATTCGCTGATTGGCTCGGATGAAATCATCTTGAGATCACTGAAGAGAGATGAGAATCTTGCAGGATTGTGTGAAAAGGCAATGGCCAAGCTAAACTGCAAGTGTAGAGTGGAGTATTTGTGGAACTCCCAGTATGACCTGAAATGGAGTTTCAGTTCATACTGGATAGAGAATCAAGAAAACATGCTGGTTTGACATCAAGGCAACTAGAGCACAGCTTTGTGAGAAAACACAACAAATTGAAAGAGCAAAACTCCAGTATATCTGCACCGCGTCAATTCACAACAAAGGTTGACTCGAGGCACTTTATGGGATCCTAGTTACGAACCGGAATGTTTTATTAGTGTTTTAGAATTTATGACCGTTTGGTTTACTAAAAATCATACTCACTGAGAAAACCGCTGGACTATATTTTTTGCGATTTAAAATGCCTAAGGTCTTCCAGAAACCACCATTTATAAACCCTGTTTTGTTTATCGTGGTGTTTTTTTTGTTGTTGTTGTGCATTGTTGTGCTGTATATGAAGTGAAGGATTTTGTTGCAAAAGTAAAACAGTGCACTACACGTATAATCCAGTCACTTACTTTTTGAAAAGTGTTCTCACTGAACAAAGTCTGCATCCAGTTGTGTTCCATTGTTAAAATCCATTGACTTTAATGCACACGGTGATGTTATGCTCTTTGATTTTTTTAACCTTGGCTATGACTTCTCCCCGGCTAGATGAGAAGCTTTAGGAAACATCAAAAGGCCCTGGGAGCCTGTCTTCAGGGTAAACTCAGAGAACTAATCTCTTTTTCCTTTTAGGTGGTTCATGACCAAAACTTGTGAGGCTTATGAAAAAAAAAAAGGTTGAGAAGAAAGTGTGGTTGAACAAAAGAAAAGAAAGCAAGCAGGAATAAACAACTATACATATGAATAGGTAACCTTAAAGCACTTCAGATTTACCAATTAGAAACAAAAACTGTGTATAAATGGTTATTTTTGACAGGTATGTCAAATCATTTTGTTTATTACACATCTTCCTTTTATCAACATGTAACCAAAAAAAGCAGCAGCATTGCTTTGACCTTCATGTTCAAGTATGTTTAAACCTTTACCTGGAAATGTGATTTTAAGTTTGTCTTAATACTAAATAGGTGGCATTTAATAATTAAAAAAACAAGCTGTAATCTTAAAAAAATTGTCTGAATTCCACTCTGCATACAGTTTTTTCAGTACAGTTGGGGTTGCTACATTTGGGTGTGTGTGTAGGCGCGTGTGTGTGCGTGTGTGTGGCGCCAACAGCCCCTGAAAGCACATGGCCATAACACACCAATAAAAATGCACTGATGAGTTGGACAGGTGATCTTTCCGCTTCGTGTCCTGCCAATGTGTGTGCTCTGCACTGGAAGTGTCATGCACGCACGCACGCACGCACGCACACACACACACACACACACAGGTTCCCTAGACAAAGCAGTCCCTGTACTTTTACAGCTGAGCTGCACATTATCGCCCTGCCCTGGTTGGTGATAATTTGGATGGTGTGGATGTGAGGGTTCAGAGCTAAGGATGCCTTTATTTGTGTGTTGAAATTTGACTGCAGTAAAATATTTATTCTTGTTTATTATAGGTATAACTCAGATACTTTAAGGTAAGTGTATTTAGAGCTGCAGTCTCAGTAGTTGCATTTCCATTGATTATGTATTTGCGTAATTTGATATTTATAAAGTAAATTGGAAACATGCAAATTTCTGATAAAATGTTTTGTAGCTAGGATGAGGCGAGGGTTTTTGGACTGCATCGACAGTGACTTGATGTCACTGTCTAGTTATATTATTTTCTCCATATTCTAAGATCAACTGACCATCAGGAGATTGAACCAAATTTCATCAAATTATTCACATTCTAGCTGTGATCAATCATGATGGCTTACTTTTAAGCTTGAAATATAAATATGTTCACAGTTGTGGTTTTTGCTCAAGCCCCTCCTTCTGCCACACTCCAACCAATTAAAATGCAAGCAATTGTCTGTTTTCTTTTTGTAGCAGAAAGCAGAGAATGTAATTTCACAGTACTCAACAGCAACTACACGTATGCATACATGTAGTACTAAATCTGTTCACTGACTGATAACATAAGTTCTTGGGCACCGCCCTGCACAACTGCACATATAACCCATATCAAAGCCTGCCACTGTATGCACATTTAAAAAAATCTATTTTATTGTCTTCAACTAAAAAGTGGCTGCAGATTCTCAGTTTTCCAGGTTTCTCTTTTCAGGAAGGTTTAAAGGAAGTCATTTTCTTTTGTTAATTTAGAAACGTCCCCCTCCATTCATTTCCTATGTGTTGTGGTGACAGTCGCTTGTTGTCATCCAGAGGGACTGGTGCAAATCGTACATATGAAAGATTCGGCTTGTATATGTAGATGAGCACAAGCGGGCTAGCAACACAACACAACACAGGAAGCTTGAAAAATGTTCCACCTTTGCTGCCGTCTGCTGTCGCAGGAAACTTTCACCTTTCGCTGTTGTTCGTCGCTCCCCATGTGTCAAGCCCATAATGCGCTGCTGTGAACCACCTAACCCTTCACGGGAGAGATGCTCTTATGTCAAAATAGGAGATTTGATCAATCTGCATTATGTAATATGTACATTTTTAGATTAATCACATGCATTAAAGTGCTAACACTGACAGCCCTAGCATCCACTGTAGATGTTGGGGATACTGTGGGATTCCCAGTGTCAAGGATCCGATGCACCGCTACTTCTGTGTCATTTTGCATCTTGTTTTTGTTGTAATACAACACGCTGGTCTCTTTTTTTTTTTTTGCCCTCACATCCTCTATTGTAGTTCCCCCTCTGCTTTGTGACTCTGTGCTGTCAGGCGGCGCTGGCGCGGACCAGCTGGGATGAACTGGGAACAGGGCCGTGCACCTGGCCGACACAGGATGCAGAAGGAATATGTAAATGGGCCCAGGCGGCAGAGGTTATTTGGTATTTGCAAGATGAATGAAATTCCCCCACCCACCCAGCACCACCACCACCACCTCTCCTTTCCTCATTTCCTCTCCCACGTTTGTGTGACTAGACTAGTTAAGTCCCTGTCACTCAAGCTGCCAAGGTCTATGGGGTACCAGAGCAAGAAGCTGAGTAATATGAGAAAAAATAAGAGAGAGAGAAAGAGAGAGAGAAAGGGACGGGAGGGGGAGAGAAGGTGAGAGAAATTGGGCCGAGGATGATTGCAAATTGTCTGTCTAATGGCTGCCACCCAGGAAGCCATTTCAGGTGACTTGTTATCCGTCATGAGAGCGCCAGAGCTGCCAGGATCCCTCTTCTCACTCCTCTTCTCAGTGGGCCACCACTGCCTAAGAGCTTCAGGCTATCACCGGTGACCTCGCCTCTTAAAACTCCTCTGTCTCCAATTTTAGATGCCTTTTCTGCCTCTCTGTTGCTATCTCCATGTCTCTCCCTCTCCCACTTTGCTTCATCCTCCCTGCAGTGCGTCTCTTTGGCTTCTGCTCAGCAGCTGTTGTTTAGTGATAGATCAGTGAAGCAAAAAATGATGCCGGGTGAAAAAAAAAAAAAAAAAAAAAAAAACCCTAGATCTCCCTGTTCCGACTACCTATTGTTTTGCATTTAGCGGCGAGACTTTGGGGATTCATTCAGAGGTAATCATTTGTTACTCAGGGGCAGTGAGTCTTTCAAGCACCAGTGAAGAAGTCACCTCTTAAAGAGTCACAATCAAGCAGGCATTTACAATCTGCCCATGCTGGTTAGACCGCACGGAGAACTGATCAAGTGATTTTTCATGACTACAGGGTCTTCTTGTAATATCTTAAGTCTCTTCCACCTTTTGTTAAATTACAACTAAATACCTACATTTATTAAATTTTAATTTAATGTGGTGCAACAACAGAAAGTAGTACCTAAGTGTGAAGTTTCTAGACAACGTATAGCTTGGCCGTTGACTTCCTTGATTCTCATCTCTCTTCAGTTCTCTAGTAAGGATTTCTCACACTGAGCTCAATTTCTCTGGTTGCATTTCAACTGGATCAATTGAAATGCAACCAAAGAGGAGATGGAAGCAATGATGATGATTTTTCTGCGCTGTTTTAGAACTGTAGTCTGTCTGTGATTGTAGTTTGGCATTGGCAGCGGAGGAGGTGAATGAAGCCATTCAGACCATGTTGGCCACGCTTACAAATATTTCGAGTCAGAGTAAAAGGAAGTTTAAGACATTTTATTCCTGGTAGGGTTTAAAATGTCTTATACCCTGCCAGGGTATAATGTCTTATGCCAGTGTATGACGTCTTAGACACTGGCATAAGACATTATACCCTCAGCATTTTTCTCTAATCACGGGGGAGATGATTATTTACAGTGCATGCAATTTCTGCTAGCCGTAACTTCCTTCACGGTTGAGCTGGCATGTTACGAAGGTCACAGACTAACGTTAGCGATTGTGTAGAATCCGATCCAATCACCTCCATCAAGCAATCTTTTCTTGACAGATGAGAGCATCAACCAATCAGAGAGACTGCTATGTGACGTGGTGGCCTGTAGTTGGTGTTTTGGAAGGAGAATGCGCTGGGTCAGCAGGTTGTCAAATTGGGCTTGACCACAAAAGCCGTGAAAGTGACCCTCATCAACTCACCAAACTCAGAACGCTTCTAAATTATCTGGTGAGTTGAGACATGGTGCAGAGAGCCTGACGACCATGTTCTCTTGTTTTCAGTAAACAAAGCCAAGCCAGTCTCTCAATCTCATCCCCCAATTTACAAGGAGACAGAGGAAGACAACCAAAAGTCAAGATGCTCTCCTCCCAACGCACGTCTTTCCACACTTTGCTCATATGTTCCTCAAGAGCAATTTTGACGCTCAGTATCGAGCTTCTGACTCCCAAATGCACAAGCATTCAACTCGAGGCGTTGGTTGCGTATTTGACACACAAAACGCGTTCTGTCTAAACTCAGTATTACTCAGGTACCCCTCAATAAAATCCAGTTCAGCTGTCTGGAATCAGCTGCTTCATGGACTCAGATGTTCTGTGAAGGCTTCAGAGGTCTTTTAGAGAACATTAGTTTTTTGTGTCACTTCCTTCAGTAGTTCTTGGTGATATCTGTATTATTCTGTGGAAATGTGTCTATTCAGAAGAGAAGCTACCTATATGTTAGACTGGTCCAAAGATCAGGCCACAATCCACTTATGATTCTCTATAAAGACTTGAAGATAGACATTTTTTGGATAGAATAATGGGCAAAACCCTTGGTTTCTATGCAGTATACCCCAAAAGACTTGTGCAATTAGCAAAAGGTGATAAAAGTAACTATTAAAATTCTGTTATGGCTTTCAAGTCACTGAATAATTATCCTTCACTTTGTGCTTCACATATAATAGAATTCCAATAAAACACTAGTTTGTTTGGGTGCTGTGGTGGTGCAGGGGCTTGGCACAAACCATGTATTGAGGCCTTAGTCCTTGTGGTGGTGGTCGCAGGTTTGATTCCCAGCCTGGTGACATTTGCCGCATGTCTTCCCCATCTCTTATAACCCTCTTTCCTGTCTAACTACTTTCAAATAAAGGCCACTAGAGCTAACAAAACCTTAAAAAAAACACTAGTTTGTCACATCATGGTTGTGACACACTAAGAATAATCAGTGGGTATACATTTGCAAGACAGTAAAAACAAACAAGAAATCCCTTTCAAAAAAAGATTTTGTTCTCTATTTTTAAAAAATCTGACTAACTGCAAAGGTCTAAATTCCCAGTTTCACCACAATGCAAAAACACAGATTCCATCGCTGCCACAGATTGACATTAGAGAGAAAATCGACATGCAAACCAAGTGAGCTCTGAGTTAATCTGTATGTGCGCCGCGTCACGTGGATCACAGCTTGGAGGCAGCCAGCATTAAAAGGAACCTGTCAAGCTAAGTGTGCTTCTCAACCTTTCTGCCATTACCCTGACATGTTTTGTGACCCGTGAATTGAAGTCTTGTCAGGACCTGGTCATTTTACCAGCTCACAACACACGCAAGAGAACTCCCAGTAAATCTGCTACTCTCAAATAAAAATATTTTCTGTCTCCTCTGCTCAGCAGGTGGCACTGACTGGCTCCCCCCCATCTGCACATATCCTCCCCGCTTGTCAATTGGTCCCTGTGATGGCTCAAGGACAGCCCAAGAAAATCTGGCTTTAGGCTCTGGCCTTGCCAGTAAGTGGTGGATGAAAGGGGATGCTGGAAATCGGCTTGGATGTCAACAAATCCAGCTGATCTGAGAATGCTCTGCTGGAGTGTTGCGATTGCCCGAGTGTAAGTGATGCTTTAATGCAGTAAACATCTTTTTTTTTTCTCACAAATTTGGACAATAAGAGATATGTAGTTCAGAAGTTGTTTTTTTGTCGTTTTATGTGGGTTTTATTGTCATACATTCTTCCTTTTCGCATGCTCACGACTATTGTATGCTTGCTTAGGAGTGGGTGATATGGATTTTGTGGTACTATTGTGATAAAGATAAAAGTGACAATCAGAACTATGTAGTTATTTTTTAGGTAATTGTATTTTTGTGACTGCTTGGCACAGCAATCACAACCCCACAAACACAAATACTGATCTTGAAAAACATTTTTAATACCTCTCTTTAGGATATCAGTCACATAAAGACATGCGATTTGCATCTCTAAACTGCACACAGTAAATTCATTTAATCATATTTTCAAATTTTCTTAACAGTGGAGAAAATACTAAATCCAACAATATGGACAATTATTGCTGTCCATATTGTTACTCTTGTTGTGTTTTACCATGTTATCTGGAATCATATGTGTTGCAGTTGTGTTGAGACTGATAAAGGCTACATTAAATGATAGTACTGTCTAGTAAAATCTGATCGCTATGATTTGATCTTTCTGCAATCTCACAAAAATCGATCTAAAGGATCTTATTTCACAACAACTATCCTTCTATTCCACTAGGGGGCTCCATAGCTTGTGTACATTGGTTCAAGTGACTTAATGGCAAACCAGAAGTAGTTTATGCCGCCATCAGATGAAGCAATGATTCTAAATTAACCTTAAAAATACTTCTCACTTATGTTCTTTCACATTGCCCAACGTGGTGAGTTGATTTTTGAATGTAGTAATAAGCTATTACCAAATATGGACAGATTAGCTTTAAGCTAATGAAACTGTTAGTGGTTTTCATGGTTTATTTAAGACATTAGCATCTAATTAGCACAGTGCTAACTCTTTATTGCACAGAATGGTTTAATGATAATGTGTTATGTACAGTAACCTATTCAAGAGGTGAACTATATGCTTGGTAATTTGTTAGTTCAAAAAAAGCATAACTTTGGTGGTAATATTCTTACATTGTTTACTTTAAAGGTCTAAATCTATGATTTAAGTTTGTGTTGATTTGTGTATTTTCCAATTCTACGTATTCCAATGTTGTTTTACTTTTACAGTTTAACAGGCTTGACCGTGTAATTCACCAGGCCAAAAAATAAAATAATAACAGCTAGCTTATGTTCTTGTTCTGACTCTTTCATTGGACTTGGATGGTTGTTGGGGCCAATCACGAACAGATTCAAGAATTTACTTATTAGTAGCCAATATATTAAACAAGCATGAACATACAGAAATATGAAGCCACAGTTATATCTTTACTTTTTTGTGGCATTAAATACGTTAAACTATTTTGACACAAAGATAATCTAAGTAAATAGAAAAAAGAGTTTCCCAATAATGGTTTAATTCATTACATAGAAAAAGTTATTTATGGCCAGTTTGAAAATATAAGCGAAATAAGTTGTTTTGACAACTTTGGCTAAAACTATTTCCATTATATGTTTAAGATAACTGGCACTTCCTATCTCCTTCTACTTTTATCCCATTTTTTAATTGTTTCTCCATTTTTTTGATACCCTAAAAAAATATAATTCCCTGCAGTCAGTCAAATGTTGAACGTTTAGCATGATTCTCAGGCTTCTTTAAAAACTAATATAGTAAAGAATAGAACTAAAACCTTTGTTTTCCTCTGAGGTGGTTCGCTCCAACTCACGCTGCGCACAGTGTAACATGGAAATAGGTCGTCTCATCTTAACAGGATTTCATTAGTCAGACAGTTTCTAGCCATAAAGAGAAGAAGACATATGAACTGAATCCAAATCGGCTTTTTAAATATCATAACAATGCGGCGTGTCTCTGACTAACATATAAATCAAATAAAGTTGAAAGTGGAAAAAGTTCACAAAAAAAATTGCGTGGCATTGCCGAGGCGCCTGGAGGAGCGACGTGAAAAACGCGCAAATATCCAGCTGTTATATGTTGCAATAAATCTCTTCACTGTTCATATAAACATCTTGCCAGTAATTAATTTAAAGATAAATCATACTGGAAAGCCTTCAATAGACTTTCCAGCAAATAAAAAAAATCCCCCTCTTCTGCTGGGAGAGCTACATTTTTCATGAATAACTTCTTAGATGGTCTCTTTTCACTTAGAGCTGGGCGATATGGCTGAAAAACGTATGACTGTATGCACATTTTATGTCTATCGATGTCAATAATCATTGATTAGTTTCTTGTTTTGAATATCTGTTTTATCCACATTTTTCATTCATGCTGCTGTTCATTTTTAAGCAGTGATGAGTAGGCCTGTCAGAATAAGCAATAAATCAATTAACTGCATGACAAAATAAACAAAGTCAATCATTTTCATTTGCATGATTTATGTTTTTCTTTTCTTTTCTCTCTTTCTACCAAAACATGGATGACAGAAGTCTTCAGTCTGGTGCTTTGGTCTCTACTAGCCCCCTTTTTGAAGGACAATTTTGAGACTTCATAGTTCATTTTATTTGTTGCTTCTGTTGTTTTGTTTATTTATTTTCGATATTGAAAATGTCTTCTAGTTCCAGTGTTAAATGTTCATTAGAATTCAGAGTTTGTTGATCTTAGAGAATGTGTTCTTGCGTTATCACACCATTACCAGTATGCTACTTGAAAATGCTCTCAAGACAGCAATATTATCGTTTATCGCGATAACTTGTGGGACAACTTATCGTCCAGCAAAACTTGTTGCCGTGGCAGACCTGGTTATGAGGCACGGTGGCAAAACCTGAAACTGCTGCTGGGCAAGTTACTGGACAGGTTGTTGCTGTGTAACCACAAGTTACTCAATAAGTTGTTGCTAGGTAATGGAAGTGAGTTTGTTGATGCCACTCCCCTTGCTTAGCTGGCTGAGAGGTTGAGCGGCTAAAGTTTTCGCTCTGCCTACGTTTCCCAGAATGCCGTGCAGCTCTGGATCTGAGTTTAGTGAAATTATTGAAAGTTCTATCAGTTTTTTGATATTGATCGCGTGTCTATTGCCATATATTATTGATTTATTCAGCCCTACTTTTACTGTACCAACATCAGCTGCTTCTTCTGCATGTCTTTTCTTGAGTACATGTTGTTGGTTTTTTACCCTCCTCTGCCGCCGACGCTCCAGTAAGCTGAACATTCCCACAGAAATGCCAGAGCAGCTGAAATTACACCTTGCCACCGGATTGCTGTCACCCTAGAGCTCAGTCTAAAAGACGGCCCTTCAAGGCTGATTTGAGTCTGAGAGAACCGACTTCCAACATCTAATTCCACCAGAGCCATCAAGCCATCACCCACCTGTAATCAACATCACCCAGGAAGATGCGCAGCGTGCCGGGCCGTCTGCAGCGGGTCGGACAGTATCTGTGGCGCTTCGCGGCTCTCCAGGCGTCTGTCCTCTAGAGCCTGATTGCCTCGCGGCTCCCGGCTCTGCGGAGAAAATGAGGTTGAGGTGGGCCACCCGGTCGCCTCGGAGGCACAGAGCCGCCGCAGCCCGACTCCAGCCCCCGACCTCCAGCAGATTTCTAATGGATTTGAGGCGTTGCAGGCAAACACGCAGCTGGACACCAAACAAACTCATCAGAGGAGCCCAGATTTGCGGCTCCCCCATCGACCCACTCAGCTCTGCCTCCTGCACCTTTTATTTTTTTTATTTATCTTTTGCTGTTTGTGTTGAGAATTCCAATCGGAAAAACTGAAACCTCTGCCATTCTTTCTACTTTCACCGCTTCTTGAAATAATTTGTCATAAATCATTTCCAAGAAATTTTTTTTGTTTGTTTTTTCATTCACCAAGCCCTTGGAAATAAAATAAGAGATTGATCACTATTGCCTTTTTCCACTTTTTGCAATATCACAACTGCAAACTTATTTTTGTGTAACAAACCAACAACAATGAAGCACAGATTTGTGAAGTAGAAAACATTGTGCATAGTTTTCAGATTTTTTTCACAGATAAAAATCAGAAAAGCTTGTACTTGTACCCACTTATTAAAGTCATTACCTTGTAGGAAAGCATTTCTATCCAATTCCAGCTGCTATTCCTAAGAAACAAGAGTGGGGGATTTATTTTATTTTATTTTTTTTAATTCTTTGAAAAACCGCTAAAGCAAATTGAGACTCAAAACCAGCTTTTGATTCATGAGATTCCCACTTAGATTTATGTTCTCATTTGTTTGAGTAAAACAACATTAACTTCTGGATTGATTGATTTACCACTTGATAAGCCGCTTTGTTCCAGAGAAGAAAGGTCACACATCTGTAAGTGAACATTTCCCATGTAGGAGATGAGTATTTATTGTTCTGTCTTAGGTTTTACACATGACTGTGAATAACTTCTGAAGACGATCGGTTGCACCAAATTTTGTTTGGGGCTCCAAGTAAAGGGAGTTGAATACATCTGCAAGTCAGACTTTGTTTGTGTTTTCATTGGTAAAACAATCGAGCACTACTTTATGTTGGTTTGTCTCATAAAATCCATATGAAATGCATTCGGGTCTGTGGTTGGGCTGGGACCAGTTCCAGAGGTGTGAATGCTTTAGCAAAGCTCCATCACCGAAGCAATATTTTAATTTATCACATGACAATTCAAAACATGCTTAATAATTTTCATTTACTTAATTTATTAGGGGTTTTTTCTCTCTTTCTACCAAAAACTGGATGATAAACGTCTTCAGTCTGGTGCTTTGGCCTCAACCCTCCCTTTAATTGAAGAGCAGTTTTGTTTACAGAGACTCCATAATTCATTTATTTGTCATCTTGTTTATTTATCTTGGATATTTAAAATGTCTTCCAGTGCCGGTGTTAAACATTCATTAGAATTTAAAGTCTGAATTTTGAGAATGTGTTCTTTCATTATTATGCCGCTTCCACTGTTTTACTTGAAAATGGCCTCAAAATCACAATATTATTGTTTATCACAATAACTTCTGGGACAATTTATTGTCCAGCAAAATTTGCCAGTGTGACAGGCCTGCTGTCACCTCATTATATTTTACGTTTTTTTTTGTTTGTTTGTTTTTCTATCTGTGTACTTTTTTCCCCTGTTATTTATTTTTTTTAAGAGTAGCTCACTTTCACTTCCAAAATCAGTATTCCAAAGAATATAAGAAGTGTTCAAAACCAATGATGTGCAGTTCAAGCAAGACTGGCATTTACAAAAAAAAAAAAGAAAAAGGAAAGTGTCAGGTTGCTAAAAAGCCTGAAGTCAAAGCGAACCTGAACAAAGAGTTGATCTTTGGGCGCTTGCCACACGAGGGAAAGTCGTGAGCGAATGTCCCTGGCAAAAACGGCTTCTGGCTTGGCAAGGTCTTCGCTTTTGTCTGGTGGAAGTCACGGGGTATTGATTCACACTTCAGGTGTCTCACTCTCCCCCTCTCCGTGGAGATGGGGCTCGCTGCGCCACCCTTATCTTGGGTGGCGGCGTATTCATCGTGTAGTGAACAATGGGGCTGAGGAACGATGCGGCTAAATTGTTCTGAATGACTTTCATAAGCAGCGGGGGCGGTGGCCTGTAGGAGAAAACAGGCAATAAAGTTTAGAGGATATTGAGGGCACAGGGCCCTCTCTGCATTTAAACTTTAATTTGACAGTAACACCTGATAACAGACCAATTAAAGACATATTTCTACTGTGTTTGTGACCGAGTGACCTTTTTAAGTCTCAGTTTTAAAGTAATAGGTATTAAAAACAAATTACACACCAACTTTAGGAAGTAATCCAGATACTCAGCTGTATAAACAAATGCTTTGTCTAGAGTAGCACTGTAAGCATTCATTAAACAGTTGAAACCGTTTGTTCAGCTTAGTCCCGCTGCCACAGGACAGTCAGAGGCAGGAGTTTGAATTATAGTCCATCATTAATACGCTCTTATCCTTGCAGGGTCGCAGGCTGGCTGGTGAGTGTCCACTCGGTCTGAGGCTGGATCCACCACAGCCTATAGAAAGCAGAAAGCAGTTTCCAAGGGAAACTTCAGATTTTGTTGTTGTTGCTGTTTAAAGGTAAGTATTTAGTATTTTTTTTATCCCGGTTGATATTTCTCTGTCTTCTGGTAATAGAAATCCAGATTCAGTCTAACAGCTAACCTCACAGAGCCCAAGACAAAAAGCTCCAGTTTCAAAATGTCATAGTTAATTATGAACACGCTATTATGAACACTGAAAAACAGTCATTATGCTACCCTCACCCAGAGTTTTCTAGTTTTCACCAGTTAAACAGAGCGATATGTTCCAGTAAACAGATATTTCTTTTCTTTTTCTTCTGACCAGTGCCTTCTGTCTTCTCTTTGACTATTATAAACTTGATAAATACAAAGCATGATATTAGCTAGCGTCGCAGACTAGCTTATTCCAAGCTAACTGAAAGCTACTGTGCTATTCTAATGCTATGTATTCTGATAAATGCAAAGCAATGCATTAGTTAGCATTGCAAACTAGCTTGTTACATGCTAACTGCAAGATGACATGTTCATAGCTCACTGAAATGAACAGATAAACGGACCATCTTTACACAAAGAGAAAATGATGCTGTCATAACCCATACATAACAATGCATTTCTATTACCGACATCAAAACTGTTTTTAATTAAAAAAAAGTTCTTAATTAATAAATGAATAATCACCTGTTAAGTATATTTTCACATTTCTCATGACTAAGTGCATTTTTTTAATCAAATAACTTCAAAGTGCCCCTGATAACCTTTCATTCACAAAGAATCAAACATGATAGATATTGAGCTTGAAGAAATTCTCATGAAAAATGAACAGTGATTTAAGTCCCTTTTTACCAACATTAAATAGAATTTTAACTTCCAACCTTTTTATTTTTGTGTTTCAAACGAAACATTTTGACAGAACTGAGCTGAGGTCAGCACTCCTAACCCAAATCACATCCATCAACGTGCAAAGGCACTTCAGTCATCCTGCATCCGCCAAGAGGTTCAATACTTTATACAGGCCCTGTAATTCCTCACAGATATAATTGGGAGCTCCGGTACTTTGTGACAGATTGTTGATGTTTCACAGAATGTGACTTTTTTTTTTTTTTTTGACGTATGGACTAACATAAACAGCCCATTTCAGATGTCCCAGCATATGTAGCAGCACAAAAACAATGTGACAGAAGTTTTACTGATATAGAATATCTTTAATATTATTTCTATGTGTGCAATAAGTAGCAGAATGGAAACTTGAACTACCTGCAACCTTAATATGAAGGCTTTCAATATTTCAGAATGGAACTGATTCCATTTTTATTCCTTCTGAACCTGATAAACTGACCTGCTGGAAATGCCAAGAAGATACCAGAGAATGATAATGACACTAAAGACAGAACTGTTCACAAAAATATTAAACCCAAGATGAAATTTCATCTCCTGAATCTTTGGATAACAAGATGTAGATGTAAGAAAGAAAAGAAAAAACATTGATGTGAAGAAAGTTTCAGCAAAGTTGTGTTACTGAATGAAGTAATTAGACGTTAGATGTTCCACTGTGTGTGTTCTGCTTGAGAGAATTGTAAAGGTAAACACACACACACGGCTTTCATTAACCATTTTATGAAACAAAATCTAGAAAGAAACCTGAAATTAGGCCGCAGATTTGGCAAAACTTGGCTATCATTTAGCCCAGGTCATAAACATAAACATCTGCGGAGCTGTTCAGACCTGAAAGCATTAAGAAAAAAGGAGAAAACTCCAAAGATGAATCACCATAGAAACAGATGAGCAGCTCAAGGTGAGCTCTTCTCAGATTCCGAGCAACAGGAACAATGCTTTGTGGAGGTGGAGAGCCGAGGCGCGTTCTGCAGCGTGAGCATACCAACCACCGTCATAACGCTTCGCACAGCTGCAGCTGCCGGTCCAAGGTTTCCACTGCTGGGCTGACCCTCTTCCTGTAAGACGACACCGATTCGTCATGGAGTCGGGAAGACCCGGCCACGACGGGCCAAAGTGCAAAATTCAAGCAGAATTTTATTTAAAACCGATTTGATCTCGGTGTTTGAAAATCGTCAAATGTGAATTTTCTCCTTTCCCTGATCTTTAAGCTGATTGACCCACATAACTGTGAACTCCTGCTGGTTCAAAATTGTGTTTCCTACAGAATGGTGAAACTTAGTTCAGTTCAGATCAGATTTCATCCTCCTCGCCCTTCAAACATAGAGCCACACTAATGTGTTATCATCAGGAAATACAAACTATTTTTATCCCACTTTATAAAAGTAGATTTACTTGGTTCATTCTTAATGTAATATATATTTTTTATTTTATATTTAGTTTTTTTTTGCTTCAGGTTCTTAGTTTTTACAACAGCAACTCTGCTGGCAGCAGGATTCATGAAGGACACTATGAACCGTCAGAGGATTTAAGACTATGAAAAATGAATATGTGAATCAAACCTACAGTCATAGGAACGGTCCAAATGTAAACGTTCGCTATAAAACAGAATAAGGTTTGAACATGACTATTAATGAAGCTGAAAATGACCTGATTGAGTTTTAAATGTTTCTCTCTAATCACAAAGCATCTCATTTCCACCAGCTGGAGAGTAAAAGCAGTTATGAAGACATTTATGTCATTTTCAGAGTGGGTTTGCTTTAATTCAGCGCTTTAATAACTTTCATTTTACCTGAAAACTGCACTTAAAACCAGTCATTTCAAACTGACCCCAAACTTTTCATGAACTTTTCTGGAACTTTAGTGCATTTCCTGTCAGAAGAAGTTGGAACTAAATTATTTTTGTTTTAAAAAAGTGAATTTATTACGTGAACATATATTCCTCACGTTGAACCATTGAAAACGAGACTGAATTCCAGACATTAGTCCTGTGTTGTGTCTGACCTGGTTGGTTTTGTTTTAAACATTTTTCTCATGTTTGAGTTTGTCTTCATGATGTAACGATACCCTGATGGACTTTCTGGACCCGGATGTCTTCGCACTACAATCACTTGAGACACACTCACTGCTCTCAGGTGAACTTCCTTCCACTCATTGTGAAACTACTGACTGGACCTCTGTTGAATTAGGTCTGTCATGTTAAGGGGGTGAATATTTTTGAAATCATGTATTTTTGTTGCATGTTTTTGTAGAACTCACTTTGACATTAAAAGAGTTTTTGGGTCAAATTAGGCAGATTTTGTTGATGATGATTGAGTTATGAAAGCAACAAAAAGGTAGAACATCCAATTGGGTGAATATTTTCCATAAACACAGTTTGAACCAGAGCTTTTTCAATGCCCTCACTGATGAACTGAAGGCTGCAGGTTGACCTGTAATTTTCCAACAGCAGTTTATCCAGCTTAGTTAAACCACACCTCCAAATATTTCTAAGGCATTTGTTTTCCTTCAGTCCTTCTGATAGACTTCACATTATTTTCTGTAAGAGTGACTTGTATAAATACTGCCTGAGTTGTTGTTTCTTTTCTTTTGATAAATACACATTGCCTCTTTTTTGTTCTCTAGCTGATGTTACAGCTGTCACAGTCTCTCTCTCTCTCTCTCTCACTCTCTCTCTCTCTCTCTCTCTCTCTGTCTCTCTCTCTGTCTGTCTCTCTCTCGAGCTTTTAAAATCTAATAATTAATCTGCGGATCTGTCATGTTATACTTCAATTTTTTTCTCTCTCTCTCTCCTAATACGCAGTTTGGATTCAGTCTGTGTTTAATGTCACTATTGGCTGAGTGAACTTTTTTTTTCCCCCCAAATTAATTCCCCATAGCAGCATGTCTCATTAAATTCTGCAGTTAGGTTTACAGAGAGAACAATGCTTCATGCTTTGACAAGCCCCGTGTTACAGTAGCTCTGTTATAAAAGGGGGGAGAAAGTTGTTGAAGAGAAGGATTTATTTGGTTCATTCTGACCTGACAACATGCTCAGTTTTATACTTGTGCACCCACAGAGAGGTAGATGGGCTTTCTGGAAGGCGTGCGATGGCTTTTCTGCCAGAGGCCTCATATTGGGACTACCTGGTGATAGAATAGACTGCAGCTCAACAGGGATCTGCGGCTGCAAATCATTACAGATACATTCCAGCTGCAGCTGCTTTCAACTTCACAACACACTGTGCTCGTAAACTGTTTTGGCTTTAACTTAGAAAAAAAAAAGCAAGAGCTAAGTTTGACTGTATTTACAAGAAAGCTTTAGCCGTTCTTCAAGTCTCAACGTATTTCAAGCCGTTCTGTTTCTTTGTGTTTCGTTTTTGTGTATCAGCTTCTAGCATGTCTGCCTGCCGCTGATGGAGTTCTGGAGAGCGGTTTTGGATCTGTTTCCCTCTGTGTAGGGAAACAGAGTGTCTTCAGTCAGAGGCTTCTTCAGATTTGGTGTAATACAGACTGCTGCAGTTTGAGTTTTTGCCAAAATTAGGGAAAACTTAAGTCCCTTTTGTCTTCACCCTCAGACACACTACAAACTGAACATGTATTAAATGCAACATCAGTGATGAGACTGCAGCTACATCCCACCACTCAGGAAACAGTCGTGTTGTTATTGCTAATGACCATAAAATTGTGTTGCATATGAACATCTGAAACACCAGAGAGCTTTCAGGCCAGGGGTGCCCAAACTTTTTGAGAGCAAAGTTTTTCTCTCACCAGCCGCCTGAGATCTACCTCATGACACAAAGACATAAAAATTGCAAATTAAACTCTATTGACTCATTTTATATGTGAATATGCATCAGTTATAGCAGAAATAATAAAGTGACAGAAAACCTAATGCAGTTCCTTCCTCAGTGACATTCTGACACTGGGAGCAGGTTACTGGTTTCTCAATCAGAAGCTGGTTGCAGACCTGAGGCCAGCAGGTGTCAGTCAGTCATGGTAGATCTGAAATTTGGTTTGATGACCTCAGTATGAGAAACTACAGACTGACAGGAGGAACCAAAGAGCCCAGTAAAAGTAAAGGCAAATCTTCTGAAGTCGGGATATAATTAATTTAATTTCACATAATTATCTCGGTAGAATTTGTTAAAACTTAATGAAATATATTTGTCCAATTTGATGTTTGTTGTGACGTATGCTCACAAACGAACGAGGTAATTAGTCCAAGTTTGTCGTTTATTGAACGTTCAGAAACTACAGCGGGTGTGATGAGCCACAGCAAAGGTAAACAAAGGTAAAACAACCCGAACAGACGATCAACTCTAAACCACTCCTACCTTTTTATTCTGTCTCTTTGTTGTTTAGCACATCCGTTCCCGTGGCAACCGCCTGTGCCCACACGCCGAGCAGAGATTACTTTAAAAACACAACATTCAGTCCGTTACCATATCAGGTTTCCAGGCTTGATATTTATTTCTTGATTATTAATAAGCCTCTCATGAACACAGCGGTGGTTGAGTAGCTCATTTAAACTCCTGCTCTGCTCTCAGTCGGTCTTTGAGTCGCCTTTTCTTTTTCTTTTTTGTTAATGGAACCGAAACGCACTGAATTGTTGACACAATAATTACTGAGATTATTAATTTTGACACGTTTCGTTGATTTTTTATAATTATTCTTTTTTAATGACTCTACAAACGTTTAGGATCTTAGTGAATATTTTTGATAAGCCTGTCAGAAGAGGAAGTGCTGGTCTCAGCGTCCTGGCGGCATTCAGATTGTCATCTGCCGAGATCGACTCAAAACTTTCTACGATCGACGTATTGTTCACCCCTGATTTAGGCCTTTGATTTAAAGGAGCCCCTTGGTGTGTTCACGTGCTTTTCCTGAGCAAACAAGCACAATTCTTACATTTGCATTTTAAAAACATGAGGAATTTTAAGAAATAAAGGGTGAGGAAAGGTTTTGGAAACTTTGGAGGTGGCGATGCAAAGAAGCATTTTTAATAACATCAAGAAAATGATGGACAACATTGACCATCCTCTCCATGAGACTGTGTAGGGAAACAGAGTGTCTTCAGTCAGAGGCTTCTTCAGATTTGTTGTAATACAGACTGCTGCAGGAGATCTTTCCAGCCATCAGCCTCTACAATAACTCTCTGAAGACTTTGAATTAATGAGTTACGACAACATTTAATTTTCCTTTGGGATCAATAAAGTATTTTTGAATTTGAATTTGAATAAAACACCAGACAACCTGTAAATTTGGTCTGCCGTTGATATCTAGTTTTCAAAACAATCTATAGTGGAGCAATGCAAAGTGGAAGCAACAAAAACATGCACACAACACCCAGTTCCAACACAAAGCAGATGAATAATAATAATGATAATAAAAAGTCTATGCAACACTGTCACAGACACACAAGCGACCTTTTCAATTATATGCAAAACTCATTTAACCAACGGCTGATGAAGAGCAAAAATAAGGCTCATTTCATTAAGCCAAAAACTTTAATATTTATCCAACTGCTAAACATCTGGTCTTGGTCTCTGAAGAAGCGGTGATTTTATGGTTTTATCACGATGATAAAACCATAAAATCAGATCAGACCAAAAGAATGTGCCACATCATTCTGCTCTATGGAAGAACTAAAGAACAGCGCTAACACAGAGGGAGCCGGCCTTAGACACACACACAAAAATCTATGAATCAAAAGAGGAAAAGGACCAACTTGAACACAGAGAAATTGAGTAAGAAACTAAACACAAAGGCACAAACAAATATTACAATATTTGACAATGATAATAAACAACACAGAGAACAATGCAAGGCCTCACAGGCAACAAGATACAACCCAGGAGAGCACAGATACCCATGATGCCTGCCGGTTTCTTGCTATCTGCCCTTGTCATTGGGTTTTGGATTTTCTTTCTTCACAAGGAAAGAAATTTGTTTTGTTTGTTTGTTGTCCTGAATCTCAACACCTTAAAATCTCTTAATAGACAAACCGAATGATGTGCAGAAAGATGGTTGTGTGTTTGTTGAGTTTTCTCTCAGTGTCTTCTAGCAACCGAACATTTAGCTGCAGAAACTGAATTTTCTATTAAGTTTTAAAAACTTAGTCTAAAGACCAGCATCTTCAAGTCTCACTGCACACTTCTGTCTCTCAGTCACAGCAGGTAGAGCCTGATTCAGGAGGGGAACGCAGCATGAACTCTACAGCTTTAAACAAAAGGTTTTACATGTTAGCTGTGGATCAGAAAATAAAGACGTCCTCCTCCTGCGAGACACTGAATCTCACTTTAACCTTTCGCAGTAAAGTGGTTCTGAATATGTTCAATAAAAAACGAGGCACATGCTCTCTTAAAGGTGCCGCGTGAATGGCTGTGGGCAGATAAAACCGCACATTGTGCCTGCGCCGTGCTTTGACTGGGACCATAATGAGGTAAATGTAAACATGTCAGGCTGCTGTTATGTTCCTCTTGCGCTGCATCGTGAAAACAAGTTTGGATTATATATTTCATTTCTGGGAAAAGCATATCAAGGAAGGGATCGTATTTATTCATGCATGGATAATGACACGCCTAATGATGTCAGCTCCATCACCAGCGTCACGGAAGTATAAATAATATATAAGCTAATATCCTGCTTTATTTGGCTTATGTAACCAGTTAGACACTGTAAACTAGAATGTGCTGGGAAAATGTGTTTATTAATTATTCTGTCAGTTGGAGCCTCGTGATGGTTTGCTCTCTGAGCAGAGAAAAAATGTTCATATAAAACATCTTCTAGAGCTTTTATATAAATGTGTAACACAAAACGGTGCGTAACTGTAAAAAGAAAGTGGACATATTATGTATAAAATGAACAGTAGAAAGACATATAAAAACGCATACCAATTAAAACTGGGCGATATGGCTTAAAAATAAAATCAGATTTTTTTAAAATATAAAATATGATTTATTATTTTAATCTAAAAATAAATTACAAATTACAGAGTGTTTTTTTAACCGACTTTTCTTTAAACCATCCCTTCTGTGAGTTGACCTGAATTCAAAGTTGAAATAAATTAGAGCTGAAACAATTAATTGTATGGAATCAATTCATGAAATAATTGCCAACTAATATAATAATCGATTAATTGTAAACTCAAGTATACAAACTCAAAATAGTCGATTTGCTGAAAGTATGTATCTGCAGTCGTATCTGCAGTCCAGCCACAGAAGACTTTTTTTCCCTCTCCACCTTTGTAAGAGTCTTTTGTTCTGAATTTACTGAGCTGACAGCCTCAGTTTATTTTTCTGTTTCTGTTGTTTGTTTTTTTCATGTTGTGCATCTCTTTTTTCCTCTCTGAACCCCACATTGGGTGAAATTGTACCTTCCCTAGGAGGTTATTTTCGTTGCCACATCTCATGAGGCGCAAACAGTATTTTCAAATGCAAATGATCAATCAAGGCATCTGTATTCATTCATGACCTAAAAAGGGCACGGAAATCAGGCTTGTGCATGTGTGTGCAGCCTGAATATGATTGGGACTCATAAATAAGGACCACTGCTTTGTAAAAACTTGAAGGAAAAAAAAAGCAACAAAAAAACAATGTGGATGCACACGTCCGCCTTCACATATAAATGGTTTTAGTTCTGCTTGCAAAGACTTGCCTGCTTTTGAGCTCAGGATTCGTTTCATGGCGGATTTCTTCAGCTGTTAGATGGGGATTTACTCACTTGTCATCTCAAAGATCAGGCAGTAATATTCCACTTTAATCATTTTCTATAAAGTCAGAGCAACGCTGAGGCAAACTCCAGCTTTTGAGTGGCTGTGCAGTTATTTACATGTCGGCTCATTATGTCAACTTAAACCAAATTGGAACTGATTTCCTGTTTTGATCATTGAAAGCTTCCAAAGTGATACATCAGCTTAAGTTGTTTTGGTAAATTTAACATCTGTTAATACCTCAAAATGACACTGATACAGTCCCTGTTTTCAGATGAATTTAAAATACTTGTATCCACGATGTTGGAACAAATTGAACCATCTGTTTAGTTTTTTTTCTTCTTCTTCTTCTTCTGCTCCTGAGCGCTTGTTGGAGAATTAAAGCAGAGCAGTTTATGATTCAGAACATGAAAATATCTACCTGCATGTTTCTGTGATAGGAATCTCATTTAGTAAAGTTGCAGGAACTCCTTAACAAATAAGCTACATCAAAACTATAGAAGCTGTGATGCAGTCCAGGCATATCTCATACATCCCTCGACATGAAAGCTGCATTTACTCCACAGCCTTTCAAATTGCTACTGGAAATCAATCCACTTGTGTTCATGGCCTAGCCCCATTTTATTCATTTACTTTTCTTATTCAAAGCGGTGCAAAAAATGAGTAAAAATGTAGAAATTCAACTAAAGGCACTCAATAATAGCAGCCAAGACCTTGGACTGGTAACAGAATAAACTCGACAATTTTGTCTTTAACAAAGCTTTGACAACTACGGAGAAGTGGAAAGTCAAAAGAAAGAAACCTGTTCCAGAGGAGAGAGCTACTGCTCTGACATAATGCTTCAGCTTAGAATAACCTTATTGACCCTTTCCACCTAACATCATGCTCATCAGAAAGCGGCCCACTGCGCCATGACGGATGTCAAAACAACCTATGTGCCAGTTAACTCCTGAACAGCTAGTCAAAAACCAAACAGTTTGTAACCCAATATTGCTTTATTTAGTTGATTTCCCTGTAACCTTACAGCACACTATGTCCAACCTTGGACATAGGGTGCTTGTTGACTCAGAGGGCAGCGTTTCCTCTGCCTGTCCCGTTTCTGTACTACAGCTTCTGCATCCCCTGCTACTACTAATGTACCCTCTACTACTACTCCTTCCTCCACAGTTAAATCCAGCGTTTTAGTTGGAACTTTACACTGCAGAATAAATGGTAAAAGCAAAGGCGAAGTATTTATTTGATTGACGTTGTCTTGCTGATTATCTTTTATGGACGCTGCTGTCTATGTGGTGGGCTAATGTATTTGCCCTCTGTCAATTGCATCCTCTCTCTATCTCTCTTGCTCTCTTTTTTCCTCTGTCTCTCTCTCTCTTTCTCTCTCTCTCTCTCATCAGTTTGTCTAAAAATGTATCATCAATCCCAAGAGTTGTGTTTTCCTCTAATGGAGAAATGTCCCCTGATTTCAAAACTTTGGATGAGGAGGTGCTTGTAATTCCAGTTGAAGTGTGTGTAGTTAAAGTTAAATCTACATTGTTTCATTTCATTGTTTACAGGTAGTTACTAGGGCCACTGTTTGTAAACAGTCAGAGTAGGACAGGATTCTTTTGACATTGACGAAGTGCAGTGCGAACTCTGCTGAGTCGTAATGGAAAACCACCCGAACCCTGCAGAGTAGAGTTGAACCGATTGAAGCCGCTCTTCTAGGTGCCAGAGGAAAAGAGTCACAACATCTTCTAGTGGTTGGCTTTGTGTTGTCATGGTGACACGTAGTGTTTTAGCTGGATTGCCATGTCTAGGTATGTTTGAGGTACCGTACCTTCTCTAAACGTCTCTCTAACCTGTCTGCTGTGTTCCTTGATCTCTATGCTTCTATCTGCTCTCCAATATTCTGTGAAACTTTTAACAGCTGGATTAATGCTGACGTGACACACACTGGCTCTATTTATTTATTAACTTTGTGCAACAATTGCTTTAATTGGATTTTATTGAAGGGTCTTAGAGTAAAGGATAACAGTAAAGAAGGTTTGGATGGCTTTATTTTCTCAACATTAAAAACTAACTTTTTTATTATACTTTGGTAAACTTTGTCTAAATTTAAATTTGTCAGATTATCTGATAGGGCTAAAACAAAAACAAAAGGATCAGGTAAAGAGAACCATTTTTTAATTCACTGTAAGACCAAAAATATCCACCAGCCCGTCAGGACCTGTGGCTGTTTGGGCTCTCTGGATTTTACTACACTTGTGGATGTTTCTGTGGATAACTGAGCAAAATCATCTAACTGAAACTTAAAAAGAATCATGCCCCATTTTACGTAGTTTGAACACATTAGCATAAAGAATCCGTACGAAACGGCAATTTCTCATTCGGATTGAGCACACCTCTCCACTCCTAACCAATTTTTTCAGCATTGTGTATAAATACTAAAACCACTGCAGGCACACTTCACTTGTCATTTTCTTCACCTTTTAAGATTTTCCTTTTCCATTTCACGTGGAATTTTCTTCCTGTCACAACTGAGGCACTTAGATGCTGTCATGTTGTCAACGAGATAAAAATGACTTCATGCTTTGCGAGCTTTGATTCTCCATAGTCATCTGTCTTCTCATTATGTATGTTTGTTTCCCGCTGCTTGTTGCTGTTGCCGTTTCTCATTGGAATTCCATCACTCTCATCAAATCTTTGGTCATGTTCCACAAGTAAACAAACAACCACCAACAACAAAAATGAAGATGTACACACAGAAAAACAGAAAAGCATCCAAAATGAGCGTCTCCCAGCAGTGAGCGGCGTCAAATGACAGATGATTTTTCGTTGATGAATGACGTTTTAGCTTGTTAAGCAAAAATAGTGTGTCGTATCGTTCATGTTTAATCTCACCAGAAACCAACAAAGCCTACAGTGGTTTTATTTCCCCCCACTGCTGATTAATTAAGCGTGTTCCAAGGTCGTTCCCCATCCTCTCTGTTATTAGAGAAGGCTAATTGCAAATGAAAGTGAATCAGCAAGGCATCTTATACCATGTAATCAGGTATTATATAGTGTTTATTAATGACGATTT
This sequence comes from Poecilia latipinna, assembly GCF_001443285.1. Lineage (NCBI taxonomy): Eukaryota > Metazoa > Chordata > Actinopteri > Cyprinodontiformes > Poeciliidae > Poecilia > Poecilia latipinna. The sequence continues at coordinate 61,623 of NW_015112822.1, forward strand.
ACCCACTGGATAGGGTAAGCCAACACATCGCTGTGTTGGCGTTGAAAATGGAACTGTTGTGGCAGATATAATTGAGCGTAAAGATCACTTATTAAGCACCGGTTTCCCTGACAACAGCAGCTAAACCAATAATACAGAGAAGTAACTGATGTCACCTTTAAACGTCTTCTAGTTCATAAAAGCCACAGATTACACATGCTGGCTTGTGTTCAACATGGAGGTGTTATACTTAAAGCTGAGATTATCGATTACTAAAGATTTCACAAACATATTTAGTGGAAGTTATAACGCTTCAGACTGCAGCTTCAGAGGCTTTAGGATGGTAAAATCTTTAGTTTGAATCCAGCTTGTTTACAGAGTAAGTCTGAGCAGCAGGCATTCGAGTTTCGGGGTGATGGCAAAAGGAACACATGACTACTTAGCGCAACCACAGCAAGATCTGTAACTTTGACTGTTATTGCTACAAGAGAAGAAAGGAGAATTCGACATGTGGGACTCTGTCGTGAATCCACAAACTGTCTGCAGTTTTATGGGCGTTGTTGTCCATCACCGTCCTTCAGTTTAACAAATACCTGGTGAGTTTTGAGTGAGCGGTGGTGCGTGCCGCTATGACCAACTGCATCTAGTAGCGTAAAATAAAATGATTATTTACATTGGGCCTTATTTGGGCTGAAACATCATCTGACATGTTGTATTTAGGCCTGGTTTGAATCCCCTATAGTTTTGGGTTCACAGACAACTCCATGTCAAAGAGACAGAAGACAGAAACTCGCGGCCTTGTTGGAAATGTTCCCAGTCATTCCTGTGGAAGTCAATGCTGGGGAGTGGCATCATTACAAAATAATGCAAGGAGGACAATTCTTCTTGAACTTTGAGGCATGTTTTCTCACAAAGGATGTGCTAACATTCAGATCGCCAGATCTTCTCCTTGTTTCTCTGTGTTTGACATCATTAGAAAGTTTCAAATCCACACCTTAATATTCTGTAAATTACTCAGAATTGTTCCTTGTTCCTGGTTTTGTTGTGGCTAGTCACATTTTGTTTCATCTGATGAGTCCTGACGAAGACAATCCTGGGTTCTCATTCACTTTGTCTACTGCTAGCAGAGACATGGCTTACATAATGTCACAGCATGATGCCTCCACCACCATGTTTCACGTTTGGTCGCTTTCCACGGTTGCCTTTCCTCTTGTGGAGTTATGCACGCAGTGACGCTAAACATGATGTTTGTCACTCACTGATCTGCGTCTACAGAAGTCATCAGAGACAAGGTGCATAAATTCACTTCAGCTGATCTTTTACGCAACAAAGCACCATGGGTAGTGTAGGGTTCAGTTTCATTAAGCAGGACAGTTGGACACATAAAGGGCTGGAGAGTCAAAATTGCCAACTTTCTGGTTGGAGGGGCAACCATTTACCCTGCTGGGACACATTACGTGCAGATAGCTCAAAATGAGCAAAGCATATACATTCCATCATCTTTGTTTCTGAAATCTCAACACAATATCAGCATGCTAAAGTGTTCATGTAAAGTTGAATGGGTGTGATTACTTTCCCAAGGCTCTCTATGGAGCTTCCCCAACTCCTCCTGAGCATGTTAATGTAACCACATATGGTGAGATGGGTCGTAATCTGCTTTACCCTGTGTGTAGATAGCAGCCATTTATAATTGATATTCAATGTTTACTGCGAGCCCAGGTGTGTCGCAGGAAATAACCACTGACCCAGTTACAGCGTGCTTCCAGCATGCTTTGGTTCATTTCTGTAAAAGCCATAATTGCTCTTGGTTTCATAATTTATGAGAAAGGGTGTGTGGCATTGGCAGGGCACCAGCATCTATTACTCAGCCACCCGTGAGTTCATTTTCAGACTTGCTCTACATAGACTGATGGTCCTACAAACATGTGCATCTGTCTGCTGTGAAAGTCGTGAAAACACACCCATGCAAACTCACACACAGTCACTTGGCTTAATGTTTGCCGATATCCCCAATATGAAAGTAAAATTTAATGATCTGTGTGTAACTGATGGTTCTTTTTTATTGTTGATTGGCACTCTGTGGAAGGGAACAGCCTTGCTAGTAAAGAACCCTGATTGTCTTTTACAGCTACACACATGCTTCCAACTGACTCAGTTGAAAAACTGTAAACAACGGTACTCCTGTCAATATTTATCAACCCATTCATCTATCTATCCATCCATCCATCCATCTTGGTGGGTGTGTGAATGTGCAATCCAACTCTGACCAAAAAAAGCAAACTCTGGTCCGCCTCCAAAGCTCGGTCTCGGCACAGTTGGAATGAACTTGTGACGGACGGATGCATATGTGAATGCCAAGAGGACCGCATTCTGCTATAGCGCATGACATTTTGGGTAAATACAACCAAAACAAACGAACGAATCTAGCGCTAGCGGGAGAAATGGCTCATGGTCTTTTACCAAAGACGAAACAAATCCTACAACCACTAAAATCTGTCCCCACTCCATTTTTATTTACTATTTGTGAAAGAGGAAGTTGCTCTCATGTCTTCGACGGAGGTTTACGTGTTGTTTCTCTCAGTAGTTCTTGGTGCAGCGCCACCACAGGAGAGGAGAGGAACATGTTCTTCATAGTTTGGATCGTTTGTGAACATGTAGTGTGAAAGTGAACCGTACCAGCTGAAACTGAAACAAATGTTGCGATGCTGTTCCCAAATCAAAACTAGTCTACCTCACTATCAGCTGTGAAAACAGCCCAAAATACTCAAACCTCATAAACTGCAAAGAGAGACCCGCGTAGCAGAAGGATCGCTCCACATTAAGTAAGAGTTATGATCTTCTTGTGCTTGAACAGATTTACGTACTTTAAGCTGGTCCAGTCATTGCCTGTATTTTCTCGTAAAATTATTGCTTTGGCAACGTGCGGCCAGTTCCTCAGCTGTTTCTGGAGGGGCACTGAGTCAAGTAGAAATGAATAATACTTTGAAACTTGTCCAAATTAAAGCTGCATGAATATTTAAAAATTAAATGGATGTTTAATTCCATTGCCAGAAACATTGGCAGCCACAATGTTTTTCTTTTCTTGTTTTTCTCCATTTTTTTTTCTTTCATCTTAAAAGTCCAGAGATCTCTTTAGATCTCGGCATGATGATACTTCACATTTCAATAGCAGACAACACTCTGACTCATATTTCAGAGGTTCAAACAACATGGCTTGTCATTCCAGAAGTGGGTTCTAATGACGTACACCTGATCTGAAATCTGAAAGCTGCTGTGCTTGAAAATGTTTTTTTTTTTTTTTTTTGCAGTCTCAATTTGCTTTAAAACTCTTAGCTGTTCAGTTCAGTGGGGAGGTTAGCTCAAAGCACCATGACAAAAAAATGGTTTTGACTGTTGAACATGAGTAAAGTTTGGTTTATGCTTGACTCATGTACATTCGTCAGATGTGTAGAATCAGGCCAGCATGACTTTTGCAGCATTTATACTCTGTCCAGCTCATCTCCACTGGAAGCGGACTCTAGGGGGCAGTATTGGGCATTTATCACAAGCGTTGCACATGTCTAGAAGTAAAAACAAAACGCAGTTAGCAGCAGCTAGCATCTTAAACTGACAGGACACTAGGACTTGATGCCTGCTGGACACAAGTTTTGTTTATCTGTAAAAAGATTTTTTTTTCTTCATTAATACTTTACTTTCATGCACTTAGTATGCTTTGAGAGATGCTTGACTTGTTTCCTGTCAGGAACAAACTTCTGTGGTGAATGAAAAATTACCTTGAATCTAAATATGTGACTTTTGTTTTTTTTGCTTTAATGTATAATTAACAGGATTAAATGTTATCCTGTTGATTAAAAAACCAGTCAGCTAAAATCTGTTGGCAAGTTATTGCTTTTGAAAAACAGCAGAAAAAAAACAAACAATCAATGCGTCACTACTTTTAAGTTCTGTGAGCTGAGCCATGAGTTTTTTTGTGAACATGAACAACATTAAATGTCCTTTAAGGAAGAAAGGAACGATGCGCCGCAAAATTCTTTGCTGCCAACCCAGTCATAGTCAAACTGACCTCTGTTCATTGCTTATGAAGGCATTGACTAGGATTCATTTAGACAGAAATGAGGATAAGCAACTTCACCCTAATCAGTTGTTTCAGATTTCTGTTTTGTTGCACACCTTTTGCCTTTGCATAAATGTATTTTTAACTTCAGTTGTGATTGAGTCTTGATTTATGAAGCATCATAGCTCTGACATCCACCAACTTTATTCTTCTGAAGGTCAAGTAATCCACACGTTCTCTTCTTCTGTTCTTCCTCAGGTAACATTTAAATTTCTTATATTTCCTTACAGGTGTATTTCACAAAAAATACATCATACTGACAGTTTATTTTTTTAATCAAACCTGTGTCACCCCTTAAAACTTTTGTAATCTAGAGCGCTTTCAGCTTCATGTCAGTCTGTGACTTTCCTGGGACATTTCGACACGATAAGTAATCAATACCCATCCGGTTTCAGCTGGGTCAGGAGCCGATAGCTCACCGTTCATCGCCGCAGAACGGAACCCAGCCGAAAACGACCGGGACAATAGTGGATGGAGGGAAGGAGATGGAGGAGAGAAAACGTAGAGGAAATGTATAAAAGATTTTAACGACTCATTTGTCTGGCTCCTTAATGAGCGGAAGCGGAACAAAGACTCTGGCTAATATTCCGAGGGGTCTAATTAAAATTAGGTGTGATCCGATAGAGAAAGGAGCCACAGAGGTGATTTTAGTCACAGCCCAAAAGAGACCGCCTAATTAGGGAGAATGATGGCCTTTACTTGGAAACCGCTGGGGAGTCTCGGGGCAGGCACATCGTCCACATCCCTCCGGCCTGACGTGGGGCATGTTGCCACATTCTCTGCGACAGCAACTGGAGGAAACAAGGGCACCGCGCAGGGTGGGAGGAGAACAACAGGCGAGACCAGAGTTGGAAGAATCAGAGCTGGAGTGGACAACAAAGCAGTGCCACCACAAATGGCCTGACATTGTCTTCATGGGCGGTGGAGGTAAATGTCTACTAATGGGAAACACTGCCCTGGAACAAAGGTTTACAATCCGTCCTTACCTTTTATTCACATAATGACAACTTAGTGATTGGTCAAGGATCTTTAGGCCGTGTTGCTTTTACTGATGGAGCAGCTGTTTGTCATCGTGAGCTATCTGGTTCTCTTTGATTTTGCCCAACAGCTTGTGCATCTTCATCTTACCTTTGACATTGAGGGAATGCCTTCTTGTTGTTCTTTATGACACTGTGATAGCACTTGCCGTAATCTTAATTGATGGCGCGGTGGCTCATCTGCTAAAAGCGGCCTATATTTATCTTCTCGGACTGTATGCGTGCACTAATAGCAATTGCTTTTTGCCGCCTGTCCTTGGGAAGGTGCCAGGAGAACTGTGAGAAAGGCAACAAGCATTATCCTTATGTCTCACCACCAGAACCCACTAAATCATTCTGTTAATAAGGAAGAGGCATAAAAAGAGAGGGTACGCCTGGATGCATGTGTTCACATGAGAACAACATGTTTATCATTCAGTGGAGAATTAGTAAGTGAGATCATGTAGCAGATAGATAGACCTTGGTTCAGGATAGGACTCTTAGTCGAGGCCTATTTAAAGCCTCCCAGAGGGTCAGCCTGCACGCTTATCAACTATGGGAACAAACTGGAGTACCCAGGGAAAACTGAAATTAAATTAGCAAGAGCACACTGAACCTAGCATTTAAATCATAAAAATGAAACAAACAAAAAATAGCATGTAGTCATTTTTGATGTTTTCTAAACCTGCAGGGACGCACAATGTTCCACAGTGGCTATGGTGATTTTCTATGCTGGATAGAGATGGGCGGATCGATCCAAAATATCAGTAATATCAGTACCAAGTTGGTATTGGATCAATACTGGAGTGGTCAGATTGATACTTTTTTCTTGAATTTTTATTTCATTTTTGTGTTTTAGTTTCTCAATTGTACCTCAAAAAATATTTTGTTTTAATTTGCTCTCATACAATTTTGCAGTTGATTTATTTAAGGAAAATGCACACAAAGTTTTGTTTTCCAGTTGTTTCTGTTTATTATGTTAATATGTTAACGAAGTACTTTGGAGACACTTGTAGTTTCATCTCCAGGGTTCTAGTAAAAAGAATGAACACATAAAGGTAAGAAATATGATGATATATCAAACTTGAATAATAAAATATATCAGTATTGGTATCAGTGTTAATAGCTCTATATTTATTTGGTATCAGGTTGTTACCAAGATGTGCGGTTTTGCATATCTCTAATGATGGCTAAATAATAGCATTATCTTGTCAATCCTTAACTTTTTGGTTGTTTTAGATATTGCTTTATTAAAAGTAATTTTAACAGCATAAAACTAAACCAACTCACTTTCAGTCTCAACGCATACACAAATGTGCAATCGACCAATACTTTAATTTAATTTTCAACCTCATGTTCAATTTCATTGTGACTCAACAGTTTCTAACACCTCAAAGGGTTAGGGTTTGGACTTTGAGGTGTTAAGTTAGATTATTAGTTTTCAACAAGTTAAAACATATGTAAGTATTTTGTTCCGGCCAGAACCTTTGTTTTTATGTGTTTCTGATATTCCCATAAAACTGACGCACAAGCAACATCTACAAACGGCGATGGACGTTCATTTTTCTTTAAAAAAACAATCTGATAGGACATTTTATAAATACATAAAGGGGGGAAAGTACTGAAACCTAAAGAGCTTGAATACATGTGCAGATTTTGATAACAGGCTTAATGCTCTCAATGTTTAGCATTTGTAAAATATCCCCTCAGACTGAAGTCCGGTCTTTGTTTATTGGGCTCTCAGTGACTGTGTTGTTGTCTAAAACCACTCAAGTGGGACCTGATGTGCCCAGTGGCTGGGATCTGACAGGCGGAGTGTGCCACAGCAGGTTTCCAAAGACCTCCAATGAGAAATTGATCTGACAACCATTCAAGAGTAAATCATTTCCACTAGTTAATTACTTTGGAAGAGAAAAAAAGTGAATAGGACTGAGAGAGGCATCCAGGCGAGGTGAGAGCCAGGTTTTTACCAGGGAGAAAGGACTCCTTTTATTACTGACGTTTCACTCAAAAGTCTTTAGTTTCTGTACATTTCTTTTCCTTTTCTCCCTTTCATTCTTTCTTTTATTTCTTTTCTTTTGCGCTCTATCTTTCTCTTTTTTGCTCTCTTTCAATTTTTTGCTTTCTTTATTTGTTTCCCTCTCTTTTTCACTATCTTTCACTCTCTCTTTTTTACTCGTTTTTACTCGGTTTCACTCTGTCTCACTCACTCCTTTACCAAGCTAATCTTAAACCAGTCACCCCATTCTTCTCTGACCTGTGACAACAATGTGGCGGTTTCATCCATTAAACTGTTGCTATCTGGATATCTTTTTTTATTTTTCTGACCATTTTCTGTAAACCAGGAAGATGGTTACATGTGGGAATCCCAGCAGCTCAGCCTGTCTGACCCCTGTAGCTACGCCCCACTGCAAAGTCACTTAAATCCACTTTGTTGCCCAGTAAGATGCTCCGTTTGAACTTTAACAGGTCATCTCCTCTCCATCAAGATGCCAAAATGCATCGAGTTCCTGCCAGTCGGGTATGGATGACTTGATATTTCTGGTAACAACTGCACTGGTTGTGTACATAGAAAAAATACAATTTACACCCATTTCATGTTGACACAATTTTAGCCTTGAAAAGCCAAAAAATAAATTTATTTTTTTTAAATTTGGGTTTTTTTTTTTTTTTTTTTTTTGGATTACCAACAGCTAAATAAGATGAATGTTTTTTGGATGCATTGCAGCATGCAACACTTTTGCCTCTTTAGCCCAACAGACATATTGTCTCTGATTAGATTTGTGAGTTTTAATAAAACCATGGCTGAACCCCAATCCCCTCTAAGTGACTTTAATCTACTCGGATTAGTCAATTTGTGCCATGTGTGACTATAATGCTGCGAGAATGGATGCGTTTTTATGGATAAGTAGTCAATAACATTAGCTTACCATAGTGCTCTTTGGCTAAGATCCAACCTGTTAATACTGTTACAACAGTACTGGTAAAAGGCCCGTTGGCTTTGCAAATTGAGCCACTGTCGGCTCTCTGGGATCTGATTGGATTTCCTCCAGTCCTGTGGCTGGGAACATGTGTTCCCACCATCCCCAGAGCAGCTGTCAGTTTTCCGACGCCGACGTTTCCCTCCACCCGAGAGGGAGGCGAGGAGCAGAGACGGGGAGAAGCACCCGTTGGCTATTTACAAAACACTCATTGTTTTATCTGCACAAGGCAGTCGGAGGCCCTCCCCGTCCTCGCCACCTCTCATTAATCAGTGACAAAGCCTTATTTAAGTGCTTGTTGTTTTGACCTATTCTTGACTGACGTTGGCATTTAAGAAATACCAGCGAAGAGCACCGCGCAATGGGTACGGCGGCGGAGGATGGAGGAAGGGTACGTCCACGCGTTACCTCTTTAGTTCGGAGCCAAGCCATTAATATGTTCCTGCTCAGAAGAAGTTGTCAGCGTGGCGACAGCCCTCTTCTCAGATTCATCAGTCAGCAGGGTAAAGGGTGTTCACTCTGGGCTGATGAGCTCAAAGGGTGATCACCTTTTGTAATGAGAACGACCGAGAGATAGCAAAGGTGGGGAGGAAAGGCAGAGGCACAGAGATGAGGAGCGAATCATCTGTTCGGGGAGATAAAAGGAGGAATAGACCAGCTTAAAAAGAAGCCTGAATGAGTGATGTGAGTAGTCAGTCATGCAAGAGGGAGACCGGGGTGGAAGAAAAGACTCACAACAGCAAGGAAACAGTAGCGCTTGGTCCATAGCGCCAAGCACCACAGAGATGGAAGGAGGAGTGGGCGACTATGACAACTATAATTATTTTGCTGTTGATCCCTTTGAGGTCGATGCTTCACGGCCTGGCGAGTGAGCAGAGCCGCGGAGCCTTACGACGGATCCAGTCGACAAAGGTCGACCCCTCACGACGTCCCCTACTGACTCCTGTACAGCTGCACATCAGTCAGTGGGTCTTCATCATTAACACGCTCTCTGTTGTGGCTTTATCCCGGGTCAGGTTCAGCGGGGGCGGCAGGCAAATAAAAGCCCTTCATATCTCAGCCGCTTTATAACTCGATGATTGACAGTGGCAGAAGTGACGAAGTGACAGCGGAGATAGATGGGAGGAAGAGAGGAGATGATTGTGCGGAGGAAGGCAAATAGGTAGATAACACACTGCAGTTTAGGCACAGCTTAGAGACGCAACCGTGGCAATAGAAAGGAGGAAGAAAATGTAATAAGACCTCCACAGTAAGGCACAGGAAATGGGACAAAGAGAGAACTCTGCAGAGGGCAAGTCCTCACCAAAGATAGCTACTGATCCTGTCAGCAATAAGCAGGAATGAGTAACCAACTGGGCAGCTTGTGGAAACAAGGAGTCTTGCATCTATTGGACACCAGGACTGCAGGTGGCATGTACTCTACAACTTCTTTTGCTAGAAACAATAGTTGTTTTAGTTGTTTGAACCATAAATAACTCAAAGAATGCAAAAATGCACCGATGTCAGGAGATCAAGCTGCAAACAAAGAATTAATATTGGAACTATGTGTAAAACAGCACAAATTGGAGAATAATTGTGAGATGGCAATGTTCTCTACTTCATCCTCATTCTACATCCAGTCCAATATTTTGTAGAAACTCTTTATACTTAAAGCTACAGCATGTAACTTTACAAAAGGTTGATTTTTTTTCCCATATATGTTAAAAACTGCCACCAAGTCGTGACAGTACAATATGAAACAGATAATCTGTGAAAAGGCTGATCTCCTCCAATCCTCCCTGAGCTACTACTGCCATCTGAAGAAATTAACCGCTCCCGACCAAAAACAACCAATCAGAACCGGTAGGAGGGTCTTAACGCTGTCAATCAAACTCACGTACGCGCTGAGAAATAACTTACAGTTACAGAACAACTGTTTATCTGCCGTCACCATGGTCTTGCTAACTAGCCTTAGCATTCATGACAGGCTTTGTTGTGGTAAACCAGCTGTAACCTTACAGAGAGGAAGGGGAAGGGTGTGAGCAGCACGTACACAAGAGTGACTGACAACACTGACACCTTTCCGCTAACTCTAGCTGGTTGTTTCTAGTGGTGTATTTCTGTAGATAGCAGCAGGTCCATAGGGAGAGGGCAGAGGAGCAAAATGTAGGGGATAGAATGGAGAGCCTTTGTGAACATCATTTATAAGTCTTGCCACAGATTCTCAATTGGATTTATTTCAGGACTTTGACTGGGCCATTCTAGCACATCACTATCCTTTAGTGCAAACCATTTAATAGTAGCTTTGTCCATATGTTTATGGTTATCCTGCTGGATGGGAAACCCTTCTTTTAGTTTCCATCCATTAGCAGCCTTTAAAGGTTTTTCTTTTTCATTTATTTCATATCAACTCGAGTTTTTTCTCATCTGTCTTTGGTCCCATGCATGGCCATAGGCAAACAGAAATGGGACTTTTTATAGCTTTCTCTCAAAACAACCTTCTTCTTGCCACTCTGCAAGATCTGACTAATAATTGTCATGTGGCCGCATTCTCCCACTTGCAATCTGACAAAACAGACAATAATAATCAGAGTTATGAGTAAATTTGGAAGACGTTTTATTTCCTCACGTACTTTCTCTCAGCTACCTGCCCATGACCAAACTCCTCCAGCATTAGAAACCCCGTCTATTTCTCCCCTAAACCAATAATCCAGCCCCCTCCTTGGCGGGTCCAATCCTTCACTTTTTCCCACGGATCGCTACATCCCACATGTTGGTATTTGGAAGCCCTGCTTGTCATCCAGAACCTACCAGAGCAAAGCAAGCCTTTCTGCCAGAAGTGAATGTTAAAAGATGTAAAGGAGACAGGGGTAGCAGTGGAGTGGTGCAGAGGGGGCTGAGGGGGGTTAAGGGAGCAGGAGGCGTTGGGCAACGGGCAACAAAAAAGGGAAAGACAGTCAGGGCTTTGAGAGGGAGGTTTGAGTGAGGGAGGCGAAGCGAGGGGCCTGATACTGTCAAGCAGAACTGAGTCTCCAGATTCAAAGAGGATTTTCACATTATGATTCTGTAACAGCGTATTGCATACTTCAAAGACCTTATTACAACGGCCTATTAGCATTCATGCTGCCATTCATGCTGAAAGTCCAACACCTGCATGGGAAAAAAGGGGCCAGGATTTATGGTGTGGAGAACTGGCTGGGGAGAGGACTTAGAGAAAAGGGTTGGGGGGTTTTCAGTGTGGAAAGCCACAGGATGTGAATTCTAATTAATTTGATTTTCAGAATGTTGCAACAATGATGGAAGAGAGCGCCACAAATCCATGGAAACTTTGTTGATCCTTTGTTTCAGCTTGTCAACCGTTTCTCTTACTTTCCCAAAGTATTCCAGCTGAACATTTCCTAAAGTTGACGTTTATTTTCTGTTTCTCTGACTAAACAGGAGCAAATAAACTGTTTCGGTACCTGTGCATGTTTTTTCACTGTCTGCCAGTTTAGGTTTCTTAACAGTAGCATTTAACATATTCACTTTAATTGCTGATGGTTGAGCTTCTGTTCCTTGCCTGTGTTGCATTCCACCTTGCACCAACATGGTCCTGGGTTCGAATCCCAGACTCAGGCCTTTCTACTTGGAATTTTTGAAGTGAATTAGCCTCTAACTTACCATTCACAGCACATATGCGCATGGTTGTTTGCTAGAGATTAATCGATCTGATATCAATATCTGTATCGGTTTGATATTGAAAAAAAAATGTAGATCAGCTATTGTGACAATGTGCCCGAACCATAAAGTCAGATCTATTCAGTCTAATTCTGTTTTGTGTTCTGAGACACAGTGGTTTATTATTTACATCATATTTAGAATGCATTATTGCCCTTTCTGAACTTTTCAGAGGTTTGTTGCAATTTATTTTTTACGTGTTTAACCAAGTTAGTCAACCTATTGTTTTTGTCTGTTTCAGTTTTATTTATTATTTATTTTACACTGGCTCCTAATTTCACTGATTACACAAATTAAAGTTGTTCTTACATGTTTGACCAAGCTTAAGAAGTTACTGGTATATTGAAGTGTGCTGGTGCAGAATTATCAAACAAATTTGTAATTCGGGACATTTATGTTGGTGTTTAAGAAAAAAGGAACATTTTAGATCAATTCAGCTCTGAGCTTCTGTATGTGATCAGAATCACCTGTTACTAAACCTCAGATATCGGTTATCGGTATTGGAAGTGAAAATAAGGGGATTGTGCATTACTATTATTAACCCACTCTTTATGTGTTGTCAACTTTAGTTGTATGAAGTCAATTCATAACATCTTCATTGAATATTTTTGTACTTCGCTGTGGTGATGCTCCAATCTGCCAAGTCTAGTTTAAAAACGACATCAAATCTGAAACATTTGGAGTTGCAGCGTGTGGCACATCAAGTTTACTTATAGAACATTTCAGCTGCTCTAAGTGCTTCACATGATTAAAATATAACATATTAAGCAATTATAAAACAAGCATTACATTCTGTCAAATACCATAATCAAGAATCATGATCAAATGTTCATCAAATATATCGATCAATGATCCAGTTATTATCATTAATCAAAGGCAACTCAGTGTTTCAGCTGTTTTGCAGTTTTCTGGAAGTTTGTTCCAGATTAGCCAAACATTAAAACTAATCGCTGCTTCTCCATGTTCAAGTCAAACTGAGACTAAAATGCACGAGCTCATTTGTTTTGCAGAAACTCTTTCATAACTTGCAACACTCTCTCCAAAGTATGACCTTCTACTCTTGTTTTATGATTATCATTTTAAAACTGTCATTGAATGTTTGTTGTATTTCATGTTTTTTTTGTTTGTTTTTTTTGTCTGGAAAGGACACAGGCCGTGTCCTGTATGGTGGGAACGCACGACGGTTCCGAAGTGGCCACTGATGCTGTTTCTATTATCTCAGTTTTAAGTTAAATTCACATAGAAACTCCAGGTATCAGAAAAGCTTTGTAGAGATTGGCACTGGAGTGAAGGTAAACAAGAAGTCTTGTTGAGCGTAGTCAACAATGCAGAACCTCAACATGTGGAATCCATATTCATGGAGCGACACGATGTTGTGATGGGAATAATAAATCTGTTTTGAGAGTTTCACTCCTCAAGTTTACACATTCGAAGCTTGCGTTTAAAATTCACAACATCCGTGAACACAGGAAGCCAACATGCTCACAATTCTTTTATATTGAAAATTTTATACCAGATGGAGTCAATGACTCCCTGCCTTCTGATGTGTAACCTGTCATGGCAGATAAAAAATGAAAAAGAATATCTGAATTAACATTTAGATATTCTTTGTTGTTATTTTTTTATTATTCTACCAAAGCAGGAAGAAGTCAAGGTTCCCACTGTAAGACTCTCGACCTGTCTGGGTGATTTGTTCCCGATTAATTCAGTCTGAAACATTACAGTGCATGTATATTCAACAAAACTCTTAAGAGGGCTTGTTAAAAGCAAATTAATTAGCATATGATGAGTGAAGTTGCAATCTATAAACCACAAGTGATTTAAGAGTGAAAATAATTATCAGGCTGTTAGTTGGAAAATTGCTTTTGGCTTCTACAAAGGGAAGAAAATATCTATCTGTACACGAGGGCAGACAGCTACCAATAAGTGGACCTTCCAGAGGAATTTGTGTCTGAAATGAATCTGAAGATGAACATAGAGAAGCTGAGTTTAGTTTTATGGGAATTTTATGTTTCAGAATCATTTTTCTTCATATTTCTAATATGAAATTGGCATAAATTTGAAGGGGGAAAAAAAACTACATTAATACAACAAATGCTGCTGCTATCACTGCATGTTGTAATTAAGTGTGGGCTTAATTACTGACTAAAATATACTGCAGTGCTACAATATAATGTATTACAAAAATGTAAACTTGGCACAACCTTTTTTATTTGACTCAGAAAAGTAACATTTATTCCTTTCGGTCTAAAATAATCTAAGACTTTGATCAGTGGCATTCTAGGCTTCCTTCTCCTTGAAACACAATCTTGGATTTTGATTCTGAATAAATGCTTATTGCTTTCACCAGTATTTGTGATTTCCTTCTTTATTACCTTTAACAGAAATAATTTTTAAAAAGTATTTATTTTTATACGACAGCGCCTCGATACGGTAAACATCACACAGCCATTAATAACATCATTAGACGTGATGATAATTCAAGCCTTCGTCTGCTCCCTAAATACAAACCCAGACAAATCACCATAAAGAAAAAAAGCCAACTTGATCCCTTTCCACAGTGAACTCTTTGTTACACTGGATTCTGTTCTTCGGTGCAACACTGGCTGCTGCTTATCTAACTCTGACTTGTATACATGTGAATGGATTGTGTCTGTTTTCCAGCAGCCTAAGGATATAGTTTGCTCACTTAAGCGTGCCGCAGCAGTCAATGACGGGCTTTTGATGTAACTTCTCCCTTTTGCTACACCCCACAAGCTGTTTGCTATGGTTCATTAGCTTTTTGTTGAGCTGACTGCTAACACTGGATATTGTTGCAGGCTGTTCACTCCGCTCGTTTCCAAGAGCTGCCCACCAGCAGATCACAACTACAGAAAGAGGGGTGCTATCCAAAACAAAGGCTCATGTCTGCCAGCTGAGCAACAGATCATCTTTGATTTGCTGATAGATTATTTTTGCAGAACAGCGGAAAATCTGTGAAAAGATAATAAGCAATCTGCTCGTAGAACATAACTCCACAGCATTACGTGGAACCGAATTCATAAAAACAAAGTTTGTTTTGTATTTTATGTGGAATAATAATCCGCTAGATTATTGAGCATTGTTAATATCATAGTCTAACAGGATCCTGTATCTGAAGGATAATGTTTATTTTCTAGGACTTTCTGAAATCAGAAAAAATTGTTCATCAGTAAAAATTTTGTTCCCACTAGGAATAAATAATATTGGCAAATTGTTCAAAGTAATTAAAAACAAAGGATTTTTTTCCTCATACCTTGAATATTAATTGAATCTGGTTTGTTTTGTTCACATCATGTTAAGTACATCATATATAGCATCATGACAAACTAACAAAGCTCCTTAAACGTTTCACATTTTTATAATATTACAGACACAAACAAAGTCTGATTCAGTTAAAAAAAAAACTTTACTGAACCCAAAATCTATGAATTTCATGTGACGTAGTCCAGCATATTTGACATGAATGGAATATGATATATGTTTTCATAAAAACATGTATTTTCAATGTCGTCACTAAATAATACAACGGAAATCAGATGGGAAAAAAAAAAAATTCTCTCTCTGCTGTGAATCAAATGCTACATGGAGCTTTGCTGTGTAACTTCTGATCAAACTAATGACCTGTTTGAAGCATCTCTTTCTTTAATCCCTTTAGTATCTGTATTTGAACATGTTTTTTTATGCAATGCTTTTATTAAGCTTTGTGGTTTTCTTTCTGTCTGCACTTTGACGTTCTGTAAAGGCCTCCAGTTTGCCTCCTGTCTGAATGATGTTATTTAGCATCTGGGACATTATCACAGTTGTCAGGTCAGGTAGTCTACTGCAGGTCATGATATCAGAGTGAACTATGTCTATGTCTTGCTGAAAAGTTGCTTGTTTTGCCAGTTTTATCTGATTTTAAGTGCACTGAGATATTTGCACTAAAAACTTGACCAAAAATACTTGGTAAGATTTAGTGTTTTTGCAATGTGGCAGTAATGGAGCTATAATGGAGCTAAAGCGAAAGTTCAGACTGGAACCCCGCCCCCTCCATTCGCCCATCGACGTCATGCTCATCTCCGACCTCAGCTCTGGACCTCACCCGGCGCGTTCAATCAGCAATCAGGCTCTGCATAAGGGATCCACACCCAAACCGTCAGCCGCTTCCCAGCTGCGTTCAACCCACCACTTCCCCTTCTCCACCCACATCCTTCAGCTCTCTAGGATAGCACCCTTTCCTGACCACCACCACCAATGTCGGGCCCCTGGGGGAGAGCATCCCTAATCAGTTATCGGGATGTTCATCGAGTTCACATCAAATCTCAGCTCGAATTTGCTGCCGGGGTCCGACCGCCAAAGAACTATTATTCATTCCTGTCATTAAATCTTTTAATTGTTCCCCTTTTGTCCGTCTGAGTCTTTCCAGATTGAACTGAGACACAGGTAAGTTTTGTTTGAACAAAGGGAGCAATCAGTTTTTCATACAAGGGTTTAGATTTTTTTTTTTTTTCAAAACTGCTTTTTGTGTTCACTTGTGTTGTCTTTGGCTCACAGGAAACACATTTTCACTCCACCGTATGTCAATAATGTTTTATTAGCAATATATTGTATATATATGGTGACATAGGTGATGGCATTAGCATGTTTCAGCAAGAAGATGCTTATTAGAAATTTGAACAAAATAAAAACCTGCAAATTTACAAAGATAAGACAAACAACCAAGAGATGAGGCGAGGGGGGCATTAATCAGAAGGTAACCAACAGGCTAAAAGCTGCCCCAAAGGAGCCGCCAAGCTCCACAGCAGCTATTGAGTGTCTGTACTTAGCAGCACTTTAAGCTGCACACTTTAGAAAGATGGGCTTTCTGTAAGAGTGTCTGGGTAGAAGAAAAAATATTTTTTTTAAAAACGGGGGTCATCTAGAAGATTCATGAAAAAGAAGATATTCTGCTTAAATAAGATGCTGGAACAAAGCAAAAAAATCTCACAGAGGTTTGCATGATTCCACACAATCAGCGCTAACTTCCTGATAGCTCTCCACTTTCAGTTCAGTTCAGCAAAAATAAAACCAGTGCTTTCCACTGACTGCTAGTTTCAGGAGTCACTCCTAACTGTAAATAAAAAGTTGCAAGAGGAGTGAAGAAGTCGTTTCAAATAAGTTACCATTAGCTATGAAAGTGGACTCGACGGACCCACAGTGCAGTCAGTCACTTTCTCTCCGTTTTTCTTATAAAAAGGAATAATGCATTGGGTCGGTGAAATAGTTTCAAAATTGGTTTTCTGCCCGAAAGTTTGAGAATGGCCACTTCACTTTTCTACAAACTGAGAAATGTGTCTGAGCTGAATAAAAGTGTGAAAAGGGAAAAAAAAAAAAAAAGAAGATGTATTCTTGATGTTCAGCAAGCGCATGCTTCAAAGAGAAATTTGTTTTTATCCAATTGAATAAGCCGCATCTTTTTACGGGAGTATTGTGCTCATTTCAGGAAGAAAACAGTTTGGGGGTTTTTCTCCAGTGAGAACCCTTCAGATTATCTTCAGTAACTTGTAAAATAGTTCCAGAACAAGAATATCGCCTCTGAATGTTGACGTGTCAACTTTCACAGTTTTGAGCTGTGCATGGAGATACTTTTACTTTTGTTTAATCTTGCTAACAACTTCAAATCCACAAGCATTTCAAAATCACGATGGATAAAAGCTTAAATATCACTGCAATTTTATGTTGGATGATGCAGATGAGCTTGAACTGAGAAAATATTTGTTTTCAGATGTAATTTATTTTATAGGGACAGAGCTCAGGAAAATAGTGGGTATTAAGACATTCTAAAAAGTCGTGGCTCATAGTCTGGAAATTACGGTAATAAAAATTTTTCCACCAGAAACCTTCCTAACACCAGTGTTAGGGGCTCTGTGGTTGTTATCTAATGACCTTCTTTGTTTCTGACTTAAAACATGTTTAAAGTTGACTTTAAATGTGAAAATATGACCAGGTAGTTATGTGTTATTGGAAGATAATGTTGACAGTACCTAACTGTAAAATCTTGAAAAAGACATGCCTAAAAGAATTACATAATTAAAGTTAATAACTCCTTTGTACTTCAGTTGTTTCATTGTCACTTTATTCACTAAAGTTATCTTGTCGATAGCTGAAGACAGGAAGTGTTCTTCTGGTGACAGAAGGCCGACTTTGTAACTGTCTTTATGTGTCTCTGAAGGTTCAGGTCAGAGTTCATCACTGCACCGAGATTAATGCCTGATTTACAGTTTCTGACTTAAATACCTGAAGCAAAGCAAAAGAGGTTTCTCTCTATTCCATCCAGTCGAAGTAAAATAATTCAGTTCAACTTTAAGGCTGAAATAATTCAGTGACTCCATTAATCTGTCTTTTCTGTTTGCACAACAAGCAGATGCAGAACCTGTGATTATGTGGGCCACAGATAGAACAGCCCCGTTGTCCCGAGAGTCTTAATGTTCAGGTTTTCAACAGATTCTTAAAGGAACCAGGAGTTGCTGAGTTTCTACATTTCCAGCTCACCTGGCAACTGATTTTGAGTCAAAGAAATCATTTATAAAGAACACAGACATCAATCTGTGGACTCTCAGACAGAGTTTTGGGTTTCTTCTGTCTCTGTGCACCTGGTGCTGATTTCAAAACACTGCAAGAATAAATAAAAGCCTTTAACTGGAAGCTGCAGGTATTCTGACAAATCATCTCTGGGGAAAAACAAAGATAAACGTTTAGCTTTTTAATGAAAGTTTCTGATTAATAATTATTAAATTAGCAAATTTTGTATTTGGCGTCTGTAGTTCTGATGCAGAAAATGATGAGCTGTAGGCGACCTGAAGTAAAAAATAAATAAATCTAAATAATGAGCTTCAGGTGAAGCACATGATTATTCAACACAATATTCAATTTATACTTGCAAATTTCTAAGTTGCAATTTCCAACAAGGATTGTGATGTGATGCGCTTCAGTGACACACTCTTATTATATAATTTCATAATTATCATTTCCAGCCATTGTTCACACCTGGATTTCCCTTGTCTGGCTTCTTCTGGTCCAGAATTATGATGCATGTCCGACGTCGGCGATGTAAATGTCTGATAAGAAGTCGGTGAAGTCACCGAACTACTTAACCTACAAATGAATTCATTTATTTAGGAACAATGACACAGTCAAAAGGAAAATAAACTCTAAACTTCATTGTTATCAAAAGAAAAAAAAAAAAGTTTGGTAAATATATGTGCTAATTTTAGACACAAAGCATTTGAGTCTAAATCAGTAGCAAAAATGTAGACCAAAAATCTTAAGTATTTTTGGTCTACATTCTAGTGTTAATATGTTGAAAATACTTGAAATAAGACAAAACTAATTTATATGCAATTTTTCACAATAATATGGAAGCTTGTTTAAGTAAGTAAATCCTTAATGTTGATGAAAAAGTACTGCTATAAAAAACAATCAGCCAGTGGAACAAGACATTTTGACTGACAGATTATTGCACTTATAACTTGTAGTTTTAATCAATATTGAGGAATTACTGGACTAAAACAAACTCCTATATCTTGCTGAAAAGTCACATGTAAGTTAGTTTACATATTATTACATAGTATTATGTCAAGCACTCAGATAGTTGCACTAAAAACTAGACCCAAAATACTTGGTAAGATTTAGTGCTGTTGCAAAACAACTGAAGTTATTTGTAATAAAACACAAAAACAATTCTGGCCCCGGTCAGAATGGAAAACAAAAACTGACAGGAGGCAGCAACTGTTTAACAGGAAACAAAACGTGTGCTCAGGCAGCAGAGCACGGACACTGGCAGGCACCGAGAAACACATATCTGACCTGGCAGCAGACACAAACACACACAAGAAGAACAGTTGGACGGATCAATATGGCTGCTCGGAATAAGAGGCACGGGCTTTTAAGACAGATTGCGCTCCTAAATGGATGTCTGCTCAGATGCCTCCCACTGTTAGTGAGCTTAGCCGGAATCAAAGCCAGGAGTTTTCCTCTCATTACTTCCAACAGTTGTGTTAAATATTTACCACTAATTCTTCGCCGTCCAGCGCCGTCGAAGCGTATTTGGAGCAAAAACTTTGCCTTGCTGACGTGAAACGCGTCCCGACCGGAACCGAGTGAGAACTCCTGTCCCTACGAGCTGAACCCATCCAAAGACCTCTGACT
>NW_015112822.1:82351-112779 GCF_001443285.1 Poecilia latipinna
GTTAGGGGCTCTGTGGTTGTTATCTAATGACCTTCTTTGTTTCTGACTTAAAACATGTTTAAAGTTGACTTTAAATGTGAAAATATGACCAGGTAGTTATGTGTTATTGGAAGATAATGTTGACAGTACCTAACTGTAAAATCTTGAAAAAGACATGCCTAAAAGAATTACATAATTAAAGTTAATAACTCCTTTGTACTTCAGTTGTTTCATTGTCACTTTATTCACTAAAGTTATCTTGTCGATAGCTGAAGACAGGAAGTGTTCTTCTGGTGACAGAAGGCCGACTTTGTAACTGTCTTTATGTGTCTCTGAAGGTTCAGGTCAGAGTTCATCACTGCACCGAGATTAATGCCTGATTTACAGTTTCTGACTTAAATACCTGAAGCAAAGCAAAAGAGGTTTCTCTCTATTCCATCCAGTCGAAGTAAAATAATTCAGTTCAACTTTAAGGCTGAAATAATTCAGTGACTCCATTAATCTGTCTTTTCTGTTTGCACAACAAGCAGATGCAGAACCTGTGATTATGTGGGCCACAGATAGAACAGCCCCGTTGTCCCGAGAGTCTTAATGTTCAGGTTTTCAACAGATTCTTAAAGGAACCAGGAGTTGCTGAGTTTCTACATTTCCAGCTCACCTGGCAACTGATTTTGAGTCAAAGAAATCATTTATAAAGAACACAGACATCAATCTGTGGACTCTCAGACAGAGTTTTGGGTTTCTTCTGTCTCTGTGCACCTGGTGCTGATTTCAAAACACTGCAAGAATAAATAAAAGCCTTTAACTGGAAGCTGCAGGTATTCTGACAAATCATCTCTGGGGAAAAACAAAGATAAACGTTTAGCTTTTTAATGAAAGTTTCTGATTAATAATTATTAAATTAGCAAATTTTGTATTTGGCGTCTGTAGTTCTGATGCAGAAAATGATGAGCTGTAGGCGACCTGAAGTAAAAAATAAATAAATCTAAATAATGAGCTTCAGGTGAAGCACATGATTATTCAACACAATATTCAATTTATACTTGCAAATTTCTAAGTTGCAATTTCCAACAAGGATTGTGATGTGATGCGCTTCAGTGACACACTCTTATTATATAATTTCATAATTATCATTTCCAGCCATTGTTCACACCTGGATTTCCCTTGTCTGGCTTCTTCTGGTCCAGAATTATGATGCATGTCCGACGTCGGCGATGTAAATGTCTGATAAGAAGTCGGTGAAGTCACCGAACTACTTAACCTACAAATGAATTCATTTATTTAGGAACAATGACACAGTCAAAAGGAAAATAAACTCTAAACTTCATTGTTATCAAAAGAAAAAAAAAAAAGTTTGGTAAATATATGTGCTAATTTTAGACACAAAGCATTTGAGTCTAAATCAGTAGCAAAAATGTAGACCAAAAATCTTAAGTATTTTTGGTCTACATTCTAGTGTTAATATGTTGAAAATACTTGAAATAAGACAAAACTAATTTATATGCAATTTTTCACAATAATATGGAAGCTTGTTTAAGTAAGTAAATCCTTAATGTTGATGAAAAAGTACTGCTATAAAAAACAATCAGCCAGTGGAACAAGACATTTTGACTGACAGATTATTGCACTTATAACTTGTAGTTTTAATCAATATTGAGGAATTACTGGACTAAAACAAACTCCTATATCTTGCTGAAAAGTCACATGTAAGTTAGTTTACATATTATTACATAGTATTATGTCAAGCACTCAGATAGTTGCACTAAAAACTAGACCCAAAATACTTGGTAAGATTTAGTGCTGTTGCAAAACAACTGAAGTTATTTGTAATAAAACACAAAAACAATTCTGGCCCCGGTCAGAATGGAAAACAAAAACTGACAGGAGGCAGCAACTGTTTAACAGGAAACAAAACGTGTGCTCAGGCAGCAGAGCACGGACACTGGCAGGCACCGAGAAACACATATCTGACCTGGCAGCAGACACAAACACACACAAGAAGAACAGTTGGACGGATCAATATGGCTGCTCGGAATAAGAGGCACGGGCTTTTAAGACAGATTGCGCTCCTAAATGGATGTCTGCTCAGATGCCTCCCACTGTTAGTGAGCTTAGCCGGAATCAAAGCCAGGAGTTTTCCTCTCATTACTTCCAACAGTTGTGTTAAATATTTACCACTAATTCTTCGCCGTCCAGCGCCGTCGAAGCGTATTTGGAGCAAAAACTTTGCCTTGCTGACGTGAAACGCGTCCCGACCGGAACCGAGTGAGAACTCCTGTCCCTACGAGCTGAACCCATCCAAAGACCTCTGACTGTCTTCCCTCGTTTTTCTCTGTGATGTCACTAGAAAAAAAAGGAAAAAAAAAAAAAAAACCCCCACTAAATGCAAAAAAAAATAGTCCAAAAAAAAAAAAAAAAAAACACGCCCACAAAACGCAAAAAAAAAGACCCAAAAAAAAAAAATAAAACCTGCAAAGTTAACACAGGATGTATTGCAAAGGTTTTAATGAGTCTGCTCTTAATTAGTGCCAGGGGAAATCGATGACTCCCCCAAATGCTTGTCATTAACAAACGAGCAGACAGCCAACCCGTGGGACCTGTGCTGAATAACTGCCTCCACTGTCACGTGCAGCTACCCACAACCGCAAGACCCACGCAATTACACGTGTGTATATACCTGATCTTTTTCTTTTTTTTTTTTTGGCAGAGTAAGAGAGTTAACTATTGAGAGTGACTGCAGGTGAGAAGGGAATACTTAAAGCATTCGAAGCATTTAGAGGCACGTTTCACCTTGACATGTCGTTTCAAAGAATTAAAAATAAATAGCGCCTTTCTGTTTTAATTTACCCTCAACCAAAAAGAATAATGGATGTTTTGTTTCTAACATGGGTCCCGAGCTATTTTTAGATCCACTTACTATTAATTAGGAATGAAGAATTGCTCCACTGTCGCTTTAAATTCGAAGTGGTGGGATATTAACGACGCTGAGGTTCGCCGATCCGTCGCACGTTCCAGTGACTTGGTAAATGTTTTTCGCTGGCCTTCATTAAAGTTTAGAGAATAGAGCTTTAATATTTACTGAGTGATGCCAACATTTTCATCCTTACTATAATGTGTTTTTAATGAGTGGATGGAATGAATTATGGATGGCTTAGGAGAGACTCGGCAGCTCATGAGTTGTAAAATTAGTTGAGATACTGCACAGAAAAAAACAAAAAAAACAACTTATCCATGGATACAGCACCTTGCTGAAGAGCTGCTCGCTTTTTAAAGGATGGTAGCCCAGAAGGTTCAACAAAACACTTTAGTCACAACACAACAAAAAGCACAGCACAGCAAGAAACACAACACAAAAATAAAACTCACAACAGAGTTTATGCATCAGTGGAATTTTAGCTAAAGCTGAATTTGTGCTAAAGTGAAATTGATGCTAAAAAGTAATTTATGCTAAAGAAGACTTTATGCTCAAACAAAATTTATGTTAAAATGAAAATATGCTAAAATGGAATTTATGTCATCGAGTTGTCATATGTTTCAAAGAACTGTACAGCATAAACAAAATTGATGTTATGATAAACTTGATAGCATAAGTTTCAATTTAGCATAGCTTTATGTAGCAGACATTCACAAAACGTCAACACAGAGAACTTAAAAAAAAGGTTCCTTAATGTATGACTGCATATTAATTTGGAATCATACATTCTAAATGATCATAGTTGTCAAACAATCCAGCCAGGTTCAGTTTATTACTCAACTGGGTTAAACAGTTCATATGTTTCACATTTGTGATTTTTATTTGAAAAAAAAAAAAAAAGAAAACCTCATGTCCTTTTTTGCAGTGCTGGAGAGTAATTCAACTTCTGTTGATCTAGCACAAGAAAACCTCATAAAATACATTCAAGTTAGGTGTTGTAATGTAACAAAACATAGAGAAGTTCTAGGCATGTGCTTATCTTTGCATGGCCCTGAATCTATGAAGCAGGATCCTGACCTCTTTGTCCCAGAGTCATCTCTGATTCACCATCTGCTTCCTCCAGTCTGCACGGCAGAGTCACTTCCTCACAACACAGCTGGGCTTTCTTTCATCAGCATTCTCTAAAACACATAGAAGTCCAAATCAGACATGATGCATATCACCACTGCTCGGTTTAATACTCTGTGCTTCTTCGTGCTCCGTGGGTAGTCCCATAAAAGTTGCTGTTTGATGCGTCAGTAAAGCCTCTCCTGCACAAAAAGTCACTGGTCATACTGTTACAGTGAGCTGTGGGGAATATATGAAACAAAGAAGCAACACGGGAGCAAAAGTTTTGCTATAAAGACAAAAAGACGAATGGTGGAACAAAAACATATGGAAATTTGCATACAATTTTTAACATCTCCTGCACTCAGGATCTGCTCTCCTTGTCTTACTTGACATTTTATATAATTTAGATTAAACGTTTTACTAATATTCTTATAAACTAATATCAGCCATTTTATTCCTCTGTATTAATATGAAGGAGGACATTATTCTTCCCCTAGCCCCATTGCACATTGTTTACCCTGAGATTCGGCTACAACAATCAAAAATGACTTTTCTTTTTTTATTATTACTGCAAGACCTTCCAATACTGAAGAAAGGACCTGGACACACAGTTCTTTACCAAAGTATTCAAACCCGATGAAAGTTTTACACATTATGTTAAAAACACTAAAACTTCTGAAGAAGACATTGAGCGTGACTTCCTTCTACAGGAAATGTAAATACAAATGGAGTAGTGTGAGATTTTAGCGGTTGTAGGATTTTTTTTGTTGTTGTCTTTGATAAAAGACTCCAAACCATTTCTCCTGCTAGCGTTAGACTCACACATTTGTTTTGGTTGTATTTACCCAGAATGCCCTGAGCTTTAGTCCTCTTCCTGCTTTTGGAGCGGTCTCCGGTCCGCTTGCATTTGAACCGCACCAGAGTTCACTTAACCAAATGAGACCAAGGTTTAGCTAGGTGAACTGTGCTAGCTTACCAAATAAGCTAATGCAGAACAGCATTAGCTTATTTGGTACGTTTTCACACCTCCCCAAACCAACTGGACTATCTAGGGAAAGAAACTGGAGTTGGATTATTTCAAACTAAACCTTATTGACACCTTTACATTGGTCTGCTACACAAAATCCCAACAAACTACATACACATTTTTAAACTAAAACACAACAAAATGGTGAAAAGTTCATGAAGCGCTAACGTTGTGCGACCCATCAGGCACAACAACAGCAATCTATTCTTGTGACCCGCATGGCAAAAAGCTCTTGAGAAGGTGAAATCCAGCTATTAACTTTTTTTTTTATTTTAAGTATATGAAACCAGTAAAGAAAAGTGCATTATGTCATATGGGAGCTTTAAAGATTAAAGCTGACTGTCGCCTCCTTCGACGTTACAGTAGGCACTCTCATGCTCACAGACAGCATAATTTATTTTCTTTGGGATCCGTCAGCGTCGGGCGCAGGCGGGGTGCGGCCTTCGTTGGCGATGGCTTTGATGCGCCGTGTGCTTGATTGGAACACACAAGGTTTAAAAGTGGGGACAGGCCCCTTTGACTTTGATGGATTTCTGGGTAATATTAGTCAGCGAGCGTGTATCCCCTCTAAGCTGTGGTGGAACCGATCGAGGTTGACCAAATAATCTGCCAATTCCCTCTGTAGAAATGCAGAGGCGGCAAAAAAAAAAAAAAAAAAAACCTCTAAGACTCTCAAGCCCTCATCCCCGAGAGCTGGATCAGCAGTTGTGTCAAAAAAAAAAACCCTCCTGTTAAGCGCAGCTGGGTTTCAACTTTAGAGAAGGTGGTGGGAGGACGCACAATTTCATGGTTTCACTTTTAATTCATGTTTAATCACACGATCATTTACGGCGTCACACAGGGAATGCTGATGGAGTGTGACAGTATCATTAAAAGAATCGTGATCAAATGTCACAGCGTTGCTATTGTTATGCAGCCTGAAATTAACTGTCACTTCATTCCCCTTACAGCTCTTATTTATTCCTCAGGTAAGGAAGTCAACGTGGGGAATGTTTGAAAGTCGGCCCCTTAAAACTCCCACCGCTCGTCCATTCATCTCACTTCATAAAGCTTCGGGCTTCCAAGTCCCAAAAGTGCTGGAATAAGATTGTGGCTTTTTCTATTTTTTTAGGGGGATATAGTCAGTATGGTTTATGAAGTCGAGGTCTCCCCAGGTCACATGAGAGCAGGACATGAAAGCTGATAGCTGAGCCTCAACTTCACAAACAAGCTGTCTCCACTTCAAACGAGTGGCAAAGCTGCCCCACATTTCTTCTCTTTTCACTTCCAACAGCCGACGCTGCTAATGGCCGCCGGCTTCCTCCACCTTCCCTCTCCACCTGGCAACAGGAAAGCACCACCGCGCCACCGTGACAGCTCAGCGCCGACTCCTCACACCGGGTATTGTGTACGTCCACTCTGCACCTTGGGTCACTATCGCTGTGCTAACTGCTGGGAAGTATCATACAGTTACAGGAACAAGGTGGTGGATGCTCATGTTTAAGCTTATCTGCTGACTGAGAATCAGAACCGGAGAATCATAACTATCAAAACATTTAGGGGGAAAAAATACATTTTATGAAAGGTCTGTTTTTTGGGGGGAGGCAGGGGGGGTTTACTAAGCTAAAAGCTCACATACAAACATATTGACACCAGAAGACATTTAGTCTGAACAGTTCAAGTTGTTCAGTTTTTTATTCATTCAGTCATATCTTTATTCCAGACACAAAAACAGTCCATAGTAAAAGAATAAAACCAACAAAATAAGAAAAAGATAAAAATAAACATGACACGTAATATTCTTCACTGAGTCACAAATAAATGACAATGCCAGTTGTATAAAAAAACAGTTTTAAAAAGTTGTACAAAACAAAACTTTTCTCTTGGCCACATATGCCAAACCAGCCCACTATAGCTTTTTATTTACACGACCCATTACAGACTAGAGTACCACATAAACAGAACCTTCAAATTAACAGTTGTGTGCTAAATATTATTTTATCGATCAAATCAAAGCAGGTTAATCTGCATACAGCCTGCAATTTTGAAAATAATAAACAAGGGCTGGTCCAAGACTAGATGAACTGATACAGTATTGGCCCCAAGCCTGTTGCCTGATTATTAAATCTGGTCCCAAAATCAGTTTTAATCCCAAATTAGCTGCCTTACAGTCAGTGGCTATAATACACAACAGTGCCTGCAAAGTGCAGAACGTCTCGGTTTGACACCTAATATCAGCTCTAGGCTGATATTAGGTCCTAAACTTTCTGCAGGTAGCATCTACTTCTCTGCTATCTATGGTAGCCATGTTACACCTCTAGCAGTAATGAGTACAGATTTAATGAGTCTACAATTTTCCAATGAAATTTATCTCAACACTGGGCATTTTAAGAAGGACCACATATTTCTTTTTACTGGCTATCTGCTTTAGCTTTACTGTCCTCCATGAAGACCCAGATCTCCTCCTCAAACCCGGTTTAGATGATGGTTTCTCAGGGTTTTTTTTTTTTTTGCATTCTTTCCATGATCTCCTTGCATCACGAACTTTGCTTGCTGCAGGCTTCCCTCCCACAGCACTCTGCTTTAGTTTCTTCTGTCCATAAAACATTATCCCTGTGGCTATAAGCTCTGCTGTAGACTGTGGCTCGTCAGTGAAAGTTTTTGTAAATTTATTTATTTTTTTTGCATTTTATGTCTTTTTTGTGGATTTTTGTGGAGACTGGCATCCTTTTGCTCTGATCTGTGGAACCTGACCTGGTTAGAACGAGCGACGTACTGAAGGCACCGCTTTGAAGGGCATCGACCTGAAGCTCAGTGCTTGTCGTTTCTTTTGTTTTCAAATTCACAAAAGATTTGAACTAAGTTTCAGATGCATCTCAGTAAATTGAAACATCAATGAAAAAAATTTTGATCTATTTCATTTTTTTAATTCAAAAAGGGAAGATTAAGTTTTCAAGTGTTAGCCTTTGGTTTAACACTTGGCTTATTATAAAAAAGTCAATTCAGCTTCTGAGGAAATGGAGATATTAAATAGCACCAACAAAATGCATCTTTTATGTGTATTTACTGTACAGTATGTACACTAAACACCTAGTCAGTGATCCTTTAGCATAAAAAGATTATCCTTAACCCTAAAAATATTAAGCCAGAATAGAAAGATTATGAAAAATGGAGGATTTTGCTGATGTAGCACAGATACTATGGCACCTTTGGTACTTTTGATCATTTGGACTGGTTCCAAACCTTGTTGGAAAATAAAATCTGACTTTGCACTTGATATTAGTGAACTAATATCAGCAGATGACATGGCTTCCTTTATCATCACTGTTTCTATCCAATTGTTTACCAAATTTTGAGCAAACTTTTAAAATGTTGCAAAAATGAAAATGTGACTTTTTCCATGTCTTTGTTTAGATTTTTGGATTCTAAGATCTGTATATGAAAATATGTATGTTTTTTTTAATATTTATTTCATCAAGTTTTATTTTATTCCCACTGTTCTTATGATTTTTGCAGCAGTGTGCTCTACAGGGCTCCTGGATGTTTCTTTGGTCTTCTTTTCTTATCAGAATCTTTTCCATTTCCTGCTAGCTGCGCTAGCTTATGGAGCAAAGCAGCATGATGAATTTGATTGGCAGCCAATCAGGAAATGAGCATCAGACATAACAAAAATCAATTATTTTAACTTTTTTTATGATTTAATTACTGAAAGCAAAAATACTGATGAAAAAATTAAGATTGAAAATGTATTGGATTACATTTTTTTTCTCATCTTCCCTTCAACTTTCTGAGGGCCCCCTCTGGCGGCCCTCATTTTGAAAATTTTGTCTATTACCTGATGGTCGAAATAGTTGGTGTCCAGAATGTGTGGGATCTGCAGAGAGATCTTGTCCACCTGATTGGTTGTTGATGGTGTTTCAGGATAAGCTGAAGTCCACAGAGACCAGAATCGACTGTGTGTGGTGGAGGCAGTGCAGGAGGAAGTGGAACTTGTCTTTCATTTATCAGACTTTTATTTCAACCAAATCTTTTCCTAGATGCCTTCAGGTCTCTTTGACATGTTCTGAAAGCTGATGCTTCAGATGAACTGGCTGTAATGTTCTGGTGGCGTAGCGTAGGATTAGCTGATAGCAGCTGGCGGCCGGCGCTCCTCCCCTCAGTAACCATTAAGTCGGAGCTGATCAGGGTCTGTAAACACAGTTCATGCATTTTTCTCTGCCCATTCCCATTAATATGGTGCTTATGTCTGCCTGTCTGCCAACTGAGTCATCTTCACTAACCCCTCCACTCCTCCAACACAGCTTCTCCACCTCAGTCTTGTGCTGCAGGCCCCTCCCCCTTCCTCCACAGTCCTCCCCCACCTTGCTGCCAATTTGACTGGAACAGCAAGTGCAGGCTGGGCAGGCTTCCAAGAGGCTTTCCAACGCAGCTGAATATTCATCTTCATTAGAAGTATCACCACCCCCGTTCCGTCCAGGGCTTGGTCTTTTTAACAAGGAGCAAGCGCTCTAAATGGAGGGTGAGGGGGGGCTGAGAGTCATACGGTTTTGATGGGAGTTGAGGACATGTTGGATTTATTTTTTTTGTCTTTTCCGTTTTCTGTGTTTTTTTTAACTTGATGCTGTGTGGGAAGTCCCCCCCCCTCCCTTTTTTTTATTCTGTTCTACTTTTGACACATAAGGGAAAGGGCCTGGGTAAAAATGACTGCAAATAGTTCTGGAGCTGGTGCCATTTGTCATCGCCTGTTCAACATGTGCAAGAGGGAAGAAAGTGAAACAGCCAGAAGTGACAAAATTCCCCCACTAAAACTTTTCCATAGAAATTCCTTCCACCTCCTACAGAGACGACGTCCAATTCTTCTACATCTGAAATCTGTTCTGCATGAGAAACAGAAACTGAGCTTGATTTTCATAATAGCCCAAACTGTTTTGGCTTTTTTTTCTTTTAAGTGTTTGAAGAAGACTTGAATTTCTCAGTGTTGTTTAAATTCATATTAAACATCCACCTTTCTAAAATAATGGACTCAGTCAAAGTTATTTTTGCACTAAAGTCATCACCAGGATATTTGACAAAAGATCCTTTAGGAAAAAAAAAAAAACTTTTAAAAAAATTGACTTGGTCCATTATATTGCGAAGGTGACAATAAGTGAAAATACTATGATAAAACACAGGATATCATAAGATGTCCTATTTTTTTCAGAAGAAAAACAAGTGACTTTGATCAGAAGTACAGCAGAAATTATGAATGTTATGTTGTTTTTTGGGGGAATTTTAAATTACACCCAGGCAGATTCATGAAGGAGATTTTGACCCCAAATACAACTCCAATTGTCATGTGAAATTTGAACAAACTTTAAAAATGTTGCATAAGTAAAATGATTTAGAAAAAAGAAAAAAGAAAAATAAGGTGTGTAGAACAAGTGAGGTAAACATTTAATACATCAGGACAATATTCAGCAAATGTGTTCCCATCGCTCCCTTAGCGCACTAACTCATTTTGGGAAAAGCCGAAAATCATCTAAAGCGAGCATGAAAACTTCTTTTAGGTGAAACTCAGAAAGTTGTTTGGAATTTTGATGCTTCCATCAACAGTTTCTGACGTGATATTTCTAAAAAAAAACACAGTGACAATGAGTGACTTTGAGTTGATTCATGTTTTTTTTTTTACTGGACTCAAACATATAATATAGCATGAAAAAAATGACTATTAATTACCTTCAACCAATACTTTTTTGGCATGTCTTTGTACTTTGCTCCATTTATGACTCCTCAGTGAAGCCCTGTTCAGAAGTCATCTAATTAGTAAACAGCCCATTTGTGTGTATTTCAAAGTGCATTGACTGCGATGAGGACTCAGACAGCCTCATGTCCTTACTGACGTACATCTTGGTGTTTTGGCTGTGACGATTTATCTCAGTATAGATGCAGGTGTTTTGTAGATGGTTCAGAGGTTTGTTAGAAAGCAATTTATTGTTTAATCCATCATGTGAAATTGGACAGAGTTTGGCACAACTGCAAACCTACCAAGGCCTGGCCATCCACCTAAACTGACAGGCCAACAAAGGAGAGCATTAATCAGAGCAGCAGCCAAGAGGTCCATGGTAACGCTTAACAATGTATTGATTCCGGTTTAAAGTGGAACCTTCTAAAATTTAACTACAAGGGAGACGAGGCATTATACAAGAGCCAAGTACCCAGATGTGTAGCTCTCATGCATACACACTTTTAAACCGTGGAAATGAGTTAAATATGTTTTCATGTAAAACACACAGGCACCAACTAAAGCCCGGTGTTAATAGTGTAGCATATTACTATAAAAACCTTTCAAGTGTGGACACAAGGCTTGCTCACCTTTCATATATGATCCGCTTAATGTTTCCCATTAGCCTCTTGAGTTTCAGGAGGACGGCCATTTCTCCACACTGCCGCTGTTGTTGAGGCTTTCAAACCTGTTATTGCAGGGGTCCCCAAACTACGGCCCGCGGGCCAGATCCGGCCCGCCTCCTCATTTGGTCCGGCCCCCTGAACAATCCCGGAGAGCATTCAGTGTTTTTTTTTTTCATATATATGTGGATTTGTCTTCAACCACCAGGGGGGCTCTTGAGCAGATATGAAACTTAGTTTCCCTCAATGGAATATATACTAGTCAGTCCCAGTCACCGTTTCGCTCACAGTTTTTTTCCATTTGCATTCTGGGTAAAAATCTATCTACAAACGCGAATATGTCGTCGGCAGTAATCCAATCCCCCCTGGTCCACAGTTTCACTCTCCCTCCACCCCAACCCCCTCCCCCCCACGCCCTCGTCAACAAAACTTTTCTAAGGTTTCTTTCTCGAAAAACTAAGACCGGCCCCCGACCAGAAAAGGGAACAGTCATGTGGCCCTCGCAGGAAAAAGTTTGGGGACCCCTGTGTTATTGCTATAAAATGTTAGCCTCTTGGCTAACATTCATGACTTGAATGAACTTCACATCGTATGTTTTTGATTATGTCATCCTATTCATGCAAATTTAAAGTAATATATTGCAGAATCAGATACCAAAGTTGAAACTGGGGACTTTACTGTTTGTGAGTCCATCAACTGGAAGGAGAAGAAGAAGTGACACAGACTGAGAAACGGTTTTCTGAATGGTTAGCTTTAGCTTCTGCTAAATTTGTATTTGTTTAGTGGTTTAGCGTTACCTTGTGTACATTTGTTTTATGTGTTTAGTGATTTAGCATTAGCTTCTGCAATTATTTTATGCGTGTAGCGGTTTACTATTAGCTTCTGGTAATTTTTATGTTTTTAGCAATTAAGCATTAGCTTACATAATTTTTTAACATTTTATTCGCAATTTGCTGAAAGTGTAGCTATGATTCTCGTTCAGCAAATTACCTACCTAACTTTTTGGTTATATTAGCATTTTAATAAAATGGTTCCTTAAAATGCTTAATTTTAATGCAGAGGGAAGCACTAAAATTGGCTTCCCTCTGCCAATTTAATGCAAAACATATATTCTCCATTACAACAATGGTGGCCATTTTGAAAAATTCCTGCCAGAAAAAGGAAATGCGATATCAAGAAAATATATATCATTTTTATGGTTTTATGTGATTTGACTTCACACACGATCATCTAATTGGAGATTTTAGTTCAAAACATAATTTTCCTTGGCCTCCTTGAAAAATGGCAGCCATGTTGAATTTTTCTTTTGCTAATGTTTAAAAAAAAGTTAGTTCAATGGGAACATATTCCAAATTAGGTTCTTCCATCCACATTCTATTATCAGCAGCTCTATAAGAAAGCAGTTAGGCATTAAAGAAACATACACATCATCTTTCATCTGCCATCATTTGTGTTTGTGTTATGAATCCAAAAGTGTTAAAAGTTTGTTGACTTTAAGGGAGCCTCAATGTTCCAGTAAACCTTTCAGAACTCCAGGGTCTCTTTGTTCAAAATAAGTTTTCCACATAAACAAGGTCCAAACTTTTTAAAACATTGCAGTATTTGCATTTTTATTTTTTGCAGAGCAGAAAATGTGCAAAACGTATCGAACGACAGAAGCGTTGACATAACGTGTTTTGTCACTGAGCTAGCAGGCAAACGCAGCTGAGAAGGATCAGAATCAGACTTCAGAGCGTGGCAGATCTTAGGACTCGCCTTGGACCCGAGGGCAGAGATCTTCCCGGAGCAGAACAGGGCCCCATGCAGCCTCCCCGGAGTCGGGCCAATTTCTCAGCTATTGCAGTATGTGTAGAGACTCTGCCCTTCTGTCAGATCAACTCCAGAACTTCTGGAAGACACAAAGCATCACACTCCAGATATTTTCTGCCAATTACATCATTTACTTCTCCAAGTGTTGAATATGAATATTTGACTTTTTTTTTTTTTTCGTTGCTTTTCCCAGATGGCTGCAGGAAGCAGATCTGGTTTATGCCAAAAAACAAAACAAAACAAAACATATATTGTGAAAAAGACTAAACCATGCAGTACAGTGAAAAGAGAATTTTTGCTCGCTTACAGATTTATTTATTTTTTATTATTTGCTTTCTTTTTGGTTACACTGACATGTTTCTATTTATTAAGCAAAAATAACCTGAACAAATATAAAAATGCAGTTTAAGAGCGTAGGACCAAACCAACCTGGTCCTATGTGAAAAAGTAATTACACCTTAAATGTAATAACTGGCTTCTGTAACTGGCCTGTCAGTCTTTTTTTTTTCTTTACGTTGCTTTGGAGGAATTTTGGCCGACTTTTCTTTGCTGAATTGTTTTAATTCAGCCACACTGGACATATTTTGAGCTTGGACGGCTTTAGCTCCATTCACCAGATCTTGATATTTGTCATTTGTTTGATCTGGAATGTGACAAAAACAGAAAATAAAATGCACAAAGTGGCAAATACCTTTTTACACCACTTCATAACTTTATTTAGGATTTATTGTACCGGCCTGGCAGTAACGCAGATTGTTAGTGTAAGCTTTGTGTTTGATGAACACGGTACTAATTCATTCCCCTTGTTGATACTATGTAGCACAGTTAGAAAATAATTATGTAAAATGATGGAGATAATTTTGTTCTTAATGGTGTCTATATTAGTTCTTTTTATTATTAATATTGTTTTTAAAAAGGAAAGAAGGAGCAGACCTTCTCTTGTCTTGACAAGGAAATTATTTGCTTGAAGTGAAACTTACTCAAGAGCTTTGAAGACCTGTGGCAGAAATTAGAATATTTACGGCTTTTGCAATCACTTGCCAAAAAAGATCAGCGTTTGTTGTTCCCAATTTTCTTCTGACGGAGACTTTGCCTCCTCAAAGGGAATTTTCTCCTCCTCAGTGAGCAGCCGTTTTCTATAAAAGTATGATAGAAATTGTCTGTGACAACCGCCACTCAAACTGAGCGGCCCATAACGACAAGAGAGCCAAGAACAGGCTTAACACTATTTATAAATCTCTGAAATGGCAGGGTTTGCAGGAAAGTGTGAAGCAATAAGGGATGGAGGGTAGGAGGTGGTGTTTTCTTTTTCTCTCTCTCCTTTTTTTTACCCCCAAAGCTTCTTATGACCTTAGTTTTCCTGCAGTCTAAACATAGCCCCCTCTTCACGTACAATGGAGCCATCCAATTCAGTGCATCCCCATAACAAGCGTGCATTTTAATCGGCGCCGCTCCAACAGGACGACTGTTTGTGTTTAATGGGAGGAAAAAGGAAAAAAAAAAAATTCAGAAATTGTTTTCCTTTCTGCCTCCGTCTGTAACGTACAGCTTCGATATTGTGCTTATCATCTATGTCAGCGTTTTTGTTTTTTGGGCGGGTTTTTTTTTTTTTTTTGCTTCTTTTCTCTGCGGCGGATGTTCATTAATTTTCCAAGGGAAATGTTCTTAATCCCAAAAATAGTTTCAAGTCTTGACTCTAAGGCTCCTTACTTTTTCCAAGAGCACAGCGAGCGTTCAGTCCTACAACATCCAGTTCTGAAAAGTCCCATAGGATTAGCCAGATTATTGAATCACAGCTTTAGATAATACCATCAGTTACACTTTACTTCTGAGAACAGATGCAAAAAAAAGAAAAAAAAAGGGGGGGGGGGGGGGGGTGGGTTTGTGGTTGGGGGGGGGGGGGGGGGGGGGGGGCAATATGGCAATGTTGAGAATGCGCTAATGATAGCAGCAGACTTTTCCTCCAAATAAGCAGATGCGATGAAGTTTGAACAGCTGTCAGACGTGATGAGCGTGACACAAGCGCCTGCAGTGGAAACTGGGGGACTTTTCTTATAATATAGCAGCCTACACAGAAAGAGAACACGTCGGATGACAAATCACTCTATCTGTGAAACACCTGGCTCTTCTCTTACACAGAGGGCTCAGGCTGCAGAGGATATCTAATTTAATCACCTGCAGCACAAACAGGTGAAGCAGCTCTGAGAGAAAAAAAAAAAACATAACAGAAGACAACCAATCAGTCAGAGAACATCGTTCTGTAAACTATATGTCCTAAAATAATCAGAATTAGCTCTGACTATTTAAAAATAATTTTATGTGTAAGCATTTCAGTCATTTTTTTTATATATTCTGAATATGTGATTGCTTATGTCCTTTAAGGGTCACCAACATCTTTTTTGTTTTTTTTTTTAAGATATGTGTCCATGCTGAAGTAAAAAAAAAAAAGAGGTTTGAATA
Organism: Poecilia latipinna; assembly: GCF_001443285.1. Taxonomy (NCBI): domain Eukaryota; kingdom Metazoa; phylum Chordata; class Actinopteri; order Cyprinodontiformes; family Poeciliidae; genus Poecilia; species Poecilia latipinna. The sequence goes on from NW_015112822.1 coordinate 98,014, forward strand.
CCGGAAAATTACATTTACGTGATGTGACCTTCTAGGATCAGTTTTGAGATTATTATTAGTGATCCACAGAGGGCAAGCTGTCCAGAGGAGGAACTCCTTCTTTAAGAAATAGCTCAGCTTGTATCCCCTGTGCCTTTCAAACTATGTTAATATGCGACTGTTCTGCGGCTGTAATTTATCTTCAGTGGCAACTGGAGTACAGGCAGTGCTAAAACATGAAAGTCAGAGTAAATTTGGATGCATTAAAAAATAATGCCATGAATCAGTTTCATTTCAGAAATCAACATTGGGGATGTGGAGGAGTATAGAATACTTATACTCCTAAAACAGCGAAGGCATTTTCATTAAACATTTTTTTGATTGACTTTGTAGTAATCGTATTTAATCGTATTTATATCTAATTTATTATGGTATATATATATATATATATATATATATATATATATATATATATATATATATATATATATATATATATATATATGTATACTTTGTACATATACTATATATACTACTATATATACTGTCATGTCATAGCTAGGTTTCACCCTATCAGAATTTCTTCTGTTGATTTGCTAGGCAGACAAAGAATATTGACTGTTTTTTTTCTTGACATTTTTTGGGCTCATAGTTCATGAGAAGTTTTGTCTAAGGTAGGGACAACCAATCAGAGGTCAGTCTTTATGCTTAATGGGAATATTAGCAAAGCTGACAGAGAAGCGGCTAGCTCCTGTGTTTAGAGACATTAGCTACGTATACAAGTTTAGCTGAAAACTTATCATACAACTCTTAACATTAGGGCCATGTTTAAACAAAGTCTAATGTTTTGAAACCAGGTCAAAGAGTGAAACTTTTTGGTTACACATCCTGTTGAGGTGTGAATTTGCAGAACGGACAGCTACAGGTTTGTTCTACATATATAACAACAAAGACAATGGCAGCTAGCATGCTGCTTTGTGTGCTGCTTAACCTGTTCAGTTTAACACAGCTTCTAATAAGAAACATATGTGGTACATGGGCATTCAGTTAATCAGAGATGGGTTTGTTGTTTTTTAAATGAGGTGGGAGCTAAAATATTAAAACTACATGCTGAAATCACAGCGCCATCTAGTGCCCTGGCATGACAACTACAGCACATTCAAGCTGTCTTTAGCTGTCATTATAAACATGGAACTTTTCCCCAGTAAACATCTGAAAATATTCATCTGCTATTAAAGTTGGGAAACTCTAAGCTCAGTTCAAAACCGCCAATTTTTCTAAAATGCAGCTTTCATAAAACAGAGATTTTTTTCACAGATTTGAATGTTCCAGTGCTATTTGGTATACTTCTAACACCTTTGCCTTCTTACATTGCAAAAAAAAAATAAAAAATATTAATAATAGTCTATATGCACTACTTACTACCAGCAGGAAATAAAAAAAAAATGTTGGATCTCAACTGTGATGTTAGAATGCTGGTCTTATTTAAAACTTCAAAGACAAAAGCAAACTACGGATATGAAAATGGAATCGTTTATTTGTTTGCCAGAGATCCGGTTAAATTGGCAATTTATTTTTGCATGCTGTGAGGGACAACACAGAATTTCAACAACACTTCACATGACACTGCAGATCTTTTCAGAATCAAAGCTTTTAGCTCCATGATGGCTTTGTCTAAAATTCACAGCTTTGAAATGAGATATGAAAAATATTTTATCAATACACAGTTAAACAATTATGACCTGGGCTTTGACTAACCTGATGGTTTCTGTTAGAAAAAGTAATCACATGGACTGAGTGAAGATCAGTCAACACCAATAGTAGTCATTAAGTGAGGAATATGATTTTAAAAATTAAAATCATATTCCTATTCTTAAAATCATATTCTGAAATTGCCTTGTTGATTGAGTACAAATAAGTATTTAATGACCCTCATTAAAAAATATTAAAACTCTCCTGCTAAATCATTTGTGTGTAAACTGGACTTGTAGAACAATTCAGATATTTAACAATAATAATTATTCATGTAGATTGATAATAAAAAACAATAACTAAAATGTATAATTTCCTTTATGAAAGACCAATAGATTCTGCATAAATGGTTTACAGTCAAAGTACAAAAAATATTTGAACTTTATTTTTAATTTGAAAATATCATTTTTTTTAGCGATATCAGAAAAGAAAACTCAAGTTGGCTGAAATTAACTTGGCTTAAAAGTTTCACTGATGTGTTCTGTTACGGCAACAATAGTAATCAACATACTGTACTTTTGTTTGTATATATATATATATATATATATATATATATATATATATATATATATATATATATATATATATATATATATATATATATTGTTTTTTTTTGGCTTTTTTTCCACCTGGTTGAAAATGTAAAACTGGGTCGTAAACCTGATGGTGATTCTTCATAATATGAGAGCAAAGTCAAGGGAGGAGAGAAAAGTATGTTCTAGAAAATTTCTCCACTTTATAAAATCAATAAAGGACTCAATCATTTTTGTAAAAAACCTTATTTGTCTAATTTGGGATACATACATAGAATGGTGTGTTTCAAAGACTTTCATTGTCTTCAAAATTATGTTAGCTTCACATTAGCTCCTGCTAAAGGTGTTAGCTCTAGCTAAAATAGCAACAGTATATCACAAGACCATTGTGTTTGTTGTATTTTCTGTGTTCCATGAAAACTTTCAGACAGTTTGACTCAATCCAGACCTTTAATGGGCTGCTCTCTTCAACCTCCATGACCTTAACTTCTGTTTTCTTGTTTATATGCGTAAGTTCACTGCAACCTACCGTCACAGTACATGCAATACATGCATGTATTGCATGTATTGGGTTGCACGGATAAAAATTGGCAGGCTCTGTAGGTGAAAAACGTAAGAATATAAAATTTTCAAAGTAAGCATGAGTTTTTAACATTTTAGAAACAGCAACTTTTCAGTTAATAAGAATATAAATAGTATTATTCAACTTCTTCTTATTCCCTTTATGAATCAGTTTTATAGACTGAACTGTGTTCATGCCCTTATGCTGCAAACTGTTGGCTTTCATGGAGAATGTCACCATGTGTGACTACATAGAAATGTTGAATCATTTAATGAACTTTGCTTTAGTTATTAAACAATCTAAATGTATAATGATAATAATAATAATGTGATTTTTATTGTTATTAATGCTGCTACACTAACTAGCAGACTTGGCTCATAGAATGCTCTTACCAGCACAGACAGTTCATTTTTCATTTGAGTAATTCCCACACACTCTTCAAGCTGTTCATTACATATCCAAATCCAACCAAAAGAGGAAATATCAAGTAAACAACTCTGGTTTTATTTATTTTCAGACTTTCTGCCAGCTGTTTTTTAAAAAAAAAAAAAAAAAAAAAGAATCCCACAAACTGGGATAGTTGCCCAGCACCAGACTGCATCCCAATCACATTTAGAGCCTTGTTAGTGGCTGCTCAAGAATCACACAATTTGTTTTAATGGGACCTGAATATTGAACTCGCAGGTAGACACTAACAGGGCTGTAAAAGAATAATTAAGCCCAGGGAAGACTTCCTCCTGAAATATTAATGGGGTATAAAGTTAAAGTGTAATAGTACTGCTTGTATTCAGCATCCATTTTCCAATTTAGATGTTTCACACGAGAACATACCTGAAATGTTCTGCTCTAGTTCCTCTATTTAGATAAGTAGAACCAAAAATGAACACCAGGAAGTGTCACACAGTGTCTTATAAAAGCAGCCATAAACTCTGTCACAGTTTGACAAACTTCAGTGTATGTCATTCAGCGTCACATTTCTCATGCTTAAAATGAGAAACGTCAAGTCATAGTTGGAACCTGCTTAAATTGCCGCTGCTCCTCCACTCTGCTCCTCCAAACTAGTGGCAGCAGCATTTAGCAAGCACCTGTCGGAACTGGGCGCCTGCTGAGCTCATTATACAAACTACTTCTCAGTAGAACGGTTGCAAACGGTATAATGGATGAGCACTGTTGTGATGTCTCTCCTGAAGGCGGGGTCACGGAAGGAGTAGAAGTTTCTTAAAGAGACAGAGTCCCGATTTCAAAACATTTAATTGCAAAGTCAGTTTCTCTTACGTCATATTTGACACCACATACAGCATTTTTATAACACATGAAGGTAACATAGTTACTTGATTGTGCTATAAAATGGCACTATGCTGCTGGAAAACAGATGATAGCGCCCCTTTAGTAAGACTATGAACTACACAAGTGGTCTGTGTTGAAAACCTTTTCTTCACTGTTTTCTAAAATAATATCCTACAAAATCTCCTAAATGGGCCTCTAACAGGGTCTGCAGTGTCGGTGAATGTCAAGGATCCCTTGAACCATTTTAGTTTGCTGTGATAGCTATTGGCAAACAACTTGCCTTTGTGAGTAAGGATAACCTTCCATTTGATCAATCTTGCTCCCGTCTCTAAGACTATACCCTCCAATAAATCAATAGCCTCGATGTGTTTGTCCCGGCGCTTTCCTCTCTCCTCAACCCTCTTCCCATGTGCTGCTGTCCTGCTCTGCCCTTCTCTTGTTGCTACGCTCAACACGTCATTTTTGATTTCCATGTCCCTTTGTTCTTTTTTATATCTTACTTTTAAGCCTATTTGTCAGATAGGATCTAAAAGCTGGAGCAAATTGCTTCATCTGCTAATTTGTCATGATACCATACTTGACTGTATTTCCCAGTGTTTGTCATCAAACAGCACTTCACACTTGGCTGCTTGCTTTGGTTATTTCGCAAAGAACAAAGGCAACTCTCTGCATGTCGCAGCGAGGGATAAGCTTTTTTGGACTGTGAAATTGACAGTGTACGGGAAACCAAATGCACTGGGAGTTCAATGGAGAGTTGGGACAAGTGACAATTTATCATCAAACAACGAAGTAAGACGCTGAAAACAACACGACTTAGGGTGTTAACGTTAATATATATATATTTTTTTTTCCATTAAGACTTCTCCAGCCAGGAGAACAGAAAATGTGCTTTTAATTTCGTGTTAGAGCAGAGTCTTTATTACATAATACTCACAGGAACAAGTTTATAGTTGCTGCAATTAAATTTCCTGAAGAGTTTTCTGGTGCGGCTGTGCAGTCCCTGCAGGACTGTTGGTCGCCTTTTCTCTCTTTTAACATTCAGTTGAACGTCGTGTTTTCTGAAGACTTGAAATAACCTCGCAGAGTAAGCGACACATCCCAATTACGAATTAGAAACTGCGAGTCCCTTGAGATTTAAAAGTTACCAATCTGCAAGCTGTTTCAACGGTACCATGTTCTACAACTTTAAATTGTAGGACGTTCTGCCACTTACCCACAGTACAGCGAGGTGAATAGGTAGAAACATGTGGTTTCTTTCAGCAGTGTATCTCTAAAGAAGTACAGTTACATGAGCGGTGGGTTCGTGTTTGCAGTCTTACACCTTCTTGTTGAGTCGGTAGCGAGTCTGCGCTGCTGTATGTGCTAAAGGTCAGGAAATGTCAAAAATCAAACCTTAAGTGTGAGTGTTGATTAATATAATTAATGCATTTTCTAACTTTATACTCGAAGTGATTTTTGTGCCAGTTGGAGGAAATGCCATGTTTCTATATGGTTACCAAACTAAAGGTATGTAAAGATATTTATTTTTACTCATTCATCACCCATAAGGTGACATTTCTAATACAATGAATGATTAAAACGTTAAGCACCCAGGATGAGTGGAAGAAATAAAATCAGACTGTACATGTTGGCAGGAGATGTGACTTATTATTACAACAGTAGGTCAAGTAGATAGCAGATTTTGCAGTATGGACACACTAGCTGCGTTTCCATTGATCATATAATTGCGCAATTTGACATTACAAATGGAAACATGGAAATTTCGAAATAATTTAGTTTTTTGATAAAAAAGTTTTTTGCCCATGAGGTGGGCCTTTTTTTGGTTGGATTCAAATTGGTTTATTTTGCAAAACTGTAATGGAAACACTTTTTTTTCACATCACACTAGTCACATAATCAACAACTGGACGTTGCCATGGACACAGACCACTAAGAAGTCAAAAGGAAGTAGTTGAAGGATCATGGCGACTCATGTTTTAAATGACTTATCATGTGAACAAATTTATTCATGTGTGATTTTTAATTGTGTTTCTTATTTAATGGAAGCAACACAATTGCAATATTGTGTTTTTTGAACATTAGCTAAATAGTGACAAAGTTTTGAGCACATTTGTAATGGAGATGCTGCTAATGATGATCTCATGTCAGCAGGGTATTGTTATACTTCATAAAGCCATTTCAGTCTGTCCTGCAGCAGCTTGGCTGATGTTACCAGATTGATCAATTTGATGCTAGAGTTACAGCCAACATCTTCCCACAATGAAAGACGGAAGGACATGAGAAGACGGAAAACCTTTCTCCTTCTTGAATTGTTTGATAGCTGGATATTTTCATAGTGTTTATACTGTAACAGCTTGAACAAATGATCGTGGTACCTTGAAGCTTTTGGAAACTGAACTGAAACCTGATTTTAGTTCTATGACAAAGCCTCTTCTTTAACGTTTGCGTCAACAAATGATCTGATGAGACGCTAAAAAAGACTAATGTCGTATTCAAGTTGTGGTAAAAAGAATTGGGATATTAAAGTTATACCAACCTAAATGTTTTTTTTGTTTGTTTTTTTTTTACATCTTCCTACTACTTTTCAAACATGTTAAGATTACTGTGGAGGGAAAAAACATGTCTACTCTTTCCTTATTTATTTCTGCTATTTTATACTGATGCCATGTTGGAAATAAAGAATTAAATAAATTAAATTGATTAATAAAATAGCATTTTAATCCTAAACATGTAGCAGCAGCACAGTCATCCCTAATGCTAGCATTAGCAACCACAATCCACATTTCCAAAGATGGATTTTTTCAGAAACGTTCTATGAATGATCAGAAGTTTCTGGAACACTTGAAAGCTGAATGGGTGGAACTGCTGATTGTTGAATGATCTAAATAACTGAAAAAAGCAATAAATATCTTTGTTGTTGTGCTCATATGTCTAAAGCAAAAAGAGTTTTCTGAGATTAGAATGTGATCAGTTTCGATTCAGTAATTACAAACTCTAACTTGATAAAAAAAAAAAGAATCGACTCCCATCACTACTTCAAATACATCCACAGATTTGTATTCCATTGACTCAAATGCCAGGAGTTGCCCTATCCTCCTGACCACCAGTAGTTCATTTTTGTCCTCTGTAGAGGACGTTTCTAAACCTGAATATCTCCCACCCCCTTCATTCTACTGCATTAATTCCTTTTGGTATCTGGAGAGGACATTTAGGGCTTTTCAATGATACCACATGTGAAGGGGCATGTAAAAATGGCATTCATCAGTAATAACACATTTTATGGGATGAGACAAAGTAAGTGCATAAAACCTTTTATTACCTTACAAAGAATGTGGGATTTTAAAAAATGGTGATTGGACAATATTTTTTTTCCTGGTAGTCAGGAGGATATCAGAAGCTTAGAAAGACATGACATCATCGCTTGGCCTTTCCAAAATTGTATAAAGCTGCTTTATATGCCGTCCGCCGACTTTTTAAGAAACAGATAATGACATTGTTATACCAAAAGGCTTTTAAGTAGACTGTTTCCTTTTTCATGTAAGTTTTTATATTCCTATTTTTTTCTGCCTTTGTAAAGAAAAAAAAAAAAAACCCTTGTGATTTTAGTGAATGTGATAGGTTAACTTACTTACCTAAAGGGAAACTTTTAGTTTTCTGGTCATGTTAACATTTTGCACTTTATTGTTTTCGAGTTCTGTGTTAAAGACACAAAGCAAATGTTCAGAGGAAGTTGACGCGGCCAGTGACGGATCGGCGACCTGTCCAGAGCTTCTTGCCCGTTGATAGCGGCGTCAGTCCTGCACGCACTGATTCTGGCTCCTCTTTTGTTGCCTTGTCGCTCTCGGCTCACGCAGGCTTCGGCTGATTAGCTCTCTCCTTTCTACAGCTGTCAGCGACGTTAGCTGCGCCGTACCCAAAGCAGAGGTGACTTAGCAGTCCGGACTTTTCTGTCAAAGACCGGAGCAGCCAGTGGACCAGACACGGTTGAAGGCTGTCACGCCCAGTGAGGTGAGGTGGGCACCGCAGATTGACTGTCTGACAACTGCTGGCTTAAATACTAATCAGAATGCTTGTCTGAGTAACTGCTCAAATGTCAGCTGACGATCCTATTCGGCCTAAATCCCCAGACTTTGTCTGATTAAGAATTCACCCCTGGCCAATTACATTAGCATGTCCACTCACAGCTGCTCATATTTGTTTTTTGCAAAATACTGTATAGTATTTAATCCCTCAGAGTGTTGTTCAATGCCCGCACATATTTACAGTCTTTCAAAATTGAAATATTTCACTTAATCATGAGGTGAATATAAAGAGAGCGAGGAAATGGCACGCAATGAACTGTGATTGAGTTGACAATATGAAGGAAATATGAAAAAAATACGCAGCAGGGAAAAAAGGCAACAATTAGTCTTAAATGAGAGAAAATGTTTATTGAGTGTGAATTTATTTCAGCCAGCAATAATAAAAGTAGAGAGGAGACAGCAGGAGGCAGACTCAGAAACCTGTATGTGTTCAGTATGTAGTAGCTAAGTGTGACAGAGCTTTAGTTAGCATATTGATTGCTCACAATACAACTGCACTTCCTACAGTTGACATCTTATTTACGGCCTCACAAGCTGCGTTTCCATTAGTCATAAAGTTGTGCAACTTGAAAATATAAAAATAAATTTGCTTAGTTGAAATTATTAAAAAAAAGTCACATTTTTCGCTAAGGAAAAATGTGACTGACACTTGAACAGCATATATATGTGTGTGTGTGTGTGTGTGTGTGTGTGTGTGTGTGCGTGTGTGCGTGTGTGTGTGTATGTGTGTATGTGTGTGTGTGTATAGCATATGTGCAGATATATATAGTTATTTGCACAGTAGTTTTATGTTATGATCCTGTCCTTTTTGTACAGTATAGTATTCCTAATTTTTTACAAATGAAAGTGTTAGAAGTAAGTAGTGGAAGGTGGTTAAACCATAAACTTGAGTCATCTTTTCTGAAATGTTAAATCATTTCATTTATGAGATAAAAAAAAAAAAAACATGTAGTCTGTATTGATTTCTGTATGAGCATGAGTTCAAAGTGTAGACTAAAATTGTTCCTAATTTTCAAAGATATGAAATTTCTTATTTCATTGGAACCTCGCCATTGGACTGCGACGCAATTCCACACATTCTCACCTCCCTTAAATGCTCTGACTTTGATTTCTCCCATTGAGTTGGATTTCTCTGATTAAAACCTGTTTCTCCACACCCTTCATCACCCCACAGGCATTTACTCATTTCACTACTGGCTGCTTTGTTCCCTCAAAACAGTTTTTTGTTGTTTTTTTTTTGTTTTTTTTGAATGGTGCAATTTTGAGAATTTATTTACTGATAACATAAACATTCCTATATTATCTTTTGATGAGTTGCCAATATATTTGAAAATGCTGTTTTGTGCTTGTTAAAAAAAACAGATAAAAAAAAAAAGAAAAACCTCAAACACATATGTCTGCAGGAAGGTTTACATGAGAACGGTGAGTACTAAGAGAATTTTTGGTAAATATGCCACATTTGGGATTTCTACCCATTTAAAATGTGATTTCTTTCAAGCTGTGTTATTTCGAGGGTTGATCTGTTCTAAGCAGAAAAAAACAGAATGAAAAGAATCAGCCACGACGGAGGCCTGCTTCTTTTTGCACTTCAAGGACAGTTTTGTACGGCATTTGTTGTGTGATTTTATCTCTCATTTTTTGATAAGAGCTCTGCCTGTCACCGCCCCGTGTTCATGGCATGGCAATAAATGGCAGAACCCATTTCTCATTCTTGTTAACCAAGTGGCTAGTATTCTTAATGAACACTATTAAAAGCAAAGTGTCATTACCCCGGCACTCACTCTATTCTTTACGGCCATCAATGTCTATTGATGTCTTTCTTCCTCTAATCATAGACTTCCTCTGTGAGCGCTCGTCTTCACTCACAGCCGCTGCCTCACTGAAACAGAACGATATCAATTGACTCCCTTTCTGTGACATTCAGTGTATGCAGTGAATGAAACCAGAGTGTGGCGAAGAGATGAGCATCTTACAGTCAACACAGAGAGTTCTTATGTTTGGAAAAGAACAACATATTGAATTCTCCAGACCAGTTAACTAGAAGCAGTCAGATAGGAGTTTGAGGAGCTTTTAGAAGTACAGATGTAGGATGAGCTGAAGGTCTCCAGATTGCGTTTTTTAAAGGTTTTTTATTTATAATCCCTTAGTAAGGTCAATGAATTAAAAGGGTGGACTTTTAAAAGTGAATCTGAGTTGAAAATACAAAACACACTTTCATTGAAAGGAGCAATATTATGTATTTTCCAGGCATATCGTTCCATTTTAGAGCAAAATCAAGTAACTATGTTACCTTCAGTTGTATGTATCACATATAACTTAAGGGAAATTTGACTTTGTAATTTAACACCTTGAAATAGTCCGCCTTGAAACAGGCCTCTGTCTCTTTAAAAACTTTTTTAGAACTCTGCCTTCAGGAAGTCTTCATAACATGGCTTCTCTATTAACCCTTTACCAACGTGTTTACCGACGTTACTCTGAGAAGCAGCTCATATAATGACCTCAGCTGATGTGCAGTTCCACCAGGTGTTTGCTAATTACTGCTGGCTAGTCTGAAGGAGAAGAGTGGGGAAGTCGAAGGGAAGAGTTACAGAAGCTTGGAAACTGCAGCTCATTTAGCCGAACTGACCACAGTGGAGCTTCAATCAGAAATCACACTAATTTAGGGTATGTTAAGCATGCTAAATGTTTTCAAAGTTAGCAAAAATGCTAAAGAGCCAAATTAGCTTATGTCTTGTTAATATGATGAGACATGAAGTCCATCCATCCATTTTCTTTACACCCTTGTCCCTTAGTGGGGTTGGGAGGGGTGCTGGTGCCTATCTCCAGCTAACGTTCCGGGTGAGAGGCGGGGTACATCCTGGACAGGTCGCCAGTCTGTTGCAGGGCAACACAGAGACACACAACCATGCACACACACACCTAGGGACAATTTAGAGAAACCAATTGACCTGACAGTCATGTTTTTGGACTGTGGCAGGAAACCCGGAGAAAACCCACGCATGCACAGGGAGAACATGCAAACTCCATGCAGAAAGACCGGGGCCGGGAACCTTCTTGCTGCAAGGCAACAGCTCTACCAACTGCACCAATGTGTAGCCATTAAGTATTGTTTTGAATTAAGAGCGTAGAGTCGACGGTCTGAGGGGTGTGGTACGCTCTTTTCTTTGGAAGTGCGACACAGACATTTGCCACATTTCATATGATTTCATCAGGGAGCAGGACACAAGCTGCATTGCAATATAAGAATGAATATAAATTTCAAGCCTTCATTGAAAATTGCAGCACCTTGCATTCTGGTTTTGTTTTGAGAGCCAACTGGAAGTGTGTGTAGAAACAACGAGGAGGTTCACACAAAAAGTATGTTCAATGCAGAATCAACAGAACCGAGCTGAACAAAAGCTGTAAAACTTTAAATTGTAGTGAAAAGTGTCAGCAAGTTGTGACACTGTGTGGTTAAAGGTGATGCTGCTGCAGTACATGCTAATGTTTCAACCAGTTCCCTTTTGTGAGTTTTAGATGCAAAAAAACAGACAAATTCAAATCTTTTCTGTTTGAACATGAAAGTAATGTGTTTTCTATTGTCTTTATTTATAAAATTATGCCCTGTGTTCAAGGACTGCTGCTGAGTCAAAAGACTTACACTGGTATGCAAAAAAGTTTTCAGTGGAACGAAATCAGCAGTCACAATCGTCACAAGACTCCAACAGTATGCTGCCTAAAACCTTCAGAGTTGAATTCATTGGTATACCATGAACTACTTCACAACAATATGCAGTTTTTATGAGATAAAGCCTTCAGCTAATTATAATTAAGATGATCATATAGTATTTTTGTTCTGTGCTTTAATTTATTGGTTTGCTGCTCTTTTCACCCATGCCATATTTTTTACATTGACTTTCAATGTCCAGCAAGAGAAGGAATTGTTATAAAAAAAAATCTGGAATATATACATGACATAAAGACACAGACACAGCAATCCCTCTAAGAGCGAACATATGAAACATTTCCAGTCTGATATGGTGGAAACATTTGTAAAAATCTATTAAATATGGTTCACATTAGCCTGGACCAATGCCGTCCTGCGCAATTCACTCAGACCAGACAGGCGTTGCACTCCACTCTCAGAAATGACTCAGAACGTGAAACAAAGCATGTGATTTAAAGCGCTGCTGTCCCAGGGTACCAGTCGGATGAGATCTGATTCCCCTTTGGGACGCAAGCTAACTCATCAGAGATCATACCCCCAACAGAGGATCTATTGTTCCAGCAGATGTTCCTCATTTGTTCTTTGATCAGTCTAAGATGCTTGAGGGGTTAAAGATGGACACACTGGGTGTTGGCCAGTTGGTAGTGGTGTTATTAGTTCAGTGTGTGCATCATTTCTGTGTAAAATTCTGTTAAAATATTCATTTTTCCCTGTCACTTTGCTGCTTCTCTTCAACCTTGAATGCTCATTTGTCCCTCTGTCCCATCGGCGTCCTATTACATGCATCCTCTAACGAAGCAGGAATAGAATTAGGGTTTGTTATATCAGCGGGAGTCTGAGAGACTGTCCTGCATAATTGGGAAGTAAGTGGAAAAGATATGTGATTATGAATAAATAAGCCCAAAGTAATTAATGAGGACCAATGATTGGACCAGCGATAATTAAATCAGCCGTGTTTTTCAATTTGCATGATTAAGATGTTAGTTAACGCTGTGTTGTATCCACACGTTACAGGTTGTTCATTCTCAAAATGTCAACATATCAAAATTCTCAACACTGCACTTAATTATCTCCAGGAGCCTTAAAACTATCAGCTAAATCAATTAACTTTAATCTGCAACCAATTAAAGTGTGACTTTTAGGAATGCTAATGTGCCACATGTTGTACTTAGACCGAACGCGCGGCTGCCGCCGAAACGCCGGCGACTTGGAGTGGGTTCAACCTCCTTCATACACACCGCCTAGAAAAGAGGAAAGTACAGACTTTTGAAGCATCGGGAATATATTTTAAAAATAATTTTCTCATCATTTACATGAATTCCGGCGTGACTTATGCAACGTTTCACGATTCCACAGGGGGTCAGAGGCGATTAGCATATTTTTGACTTTTTAAACAATTGAGAGTAGCTCTGAAAGGGACTTTTAAGGAACGGCATGAATTTAGCCAGAAGAGGCAGAAAGGAAAGAACCAGCTCAGGCACTTCTGGCTAATAATATGATGTCAAATGAAGAGGGCAGCACTCGACAATGAACAACAAGCTTTTCATGTCTACCTGCCACATGCATATCAAACACAGCACTTTGCCTGAGATGCTGTTTAAATATTATGTTGACCAAGACAGTAGAACAAGGTTGATTGGAGGATGTATGTAGAGGAGGTAAAAAAAAAAAAAAAAAAATGTTTCAAAGCTTCCATAGTCATACCTTTATCTAACAGACCAAAGCAAAGCCCAGTCTCATTGTGCTATAACTCACTGATAGTGTCATTTTAACCTTTCTGGTGCCCTACAGATTGTGGAAATAGCCCGGACATTAGTGAAACACGTTTGAGGCTCGAGGGGAACCACGGCGGTGTAAATCTCTGGATCACCTGGGAAATTGTGGGAGGGGAAGTGAATGAGCGCCAGTCCCAGCGGTCCCCTGTCCTTTTAAAGCTGTGGCGCAAGGTTTCCTTTTTATTCTTTGGTTTTAGACGATGAAGTTCCACCTTATATTTAAGATGTGTTTCCATTCTTATGTGCTGATGTCTTCATAACTGAGGTGACCTTCAGGGATTGCGACAATGTTAATCTTTGTATTTTTCAAAAGAAATTGTAATTTTTATGTATGTAGGTACTTCTACTTGGTGTGTTTATGATTTGGATGATATGGCTGAATGACCAGGGCGGCATGGCTTTGTGGGTGGCACAAAAACTCAACTCAATAAAAGATTATTTTTAAAAAATCAGCTGTGTTCATTTTGACTTTTATTTAGACTGTAGGGGAATATGTAGAGTCACGTGTGTTGAGCACATAAATTTAAATGATAAATTGCAGGTGACGTGTCATTGGGAAATTATAACTTTGGTACATGCATTTAGCTCCTGTTGAAGCAGGATATTACAGCTCTACTACAGACACTTGAGACAGTAAGTATTAAGATGGTTATTGGCGAGTAAAGTATGAGTTACACAACAACCATGTACTCTTGACGACATGTTGGGTTTTACTGTACTCTGTAAGCGACCAATCCTCAACATCAGACAGGAACTGAGTCTTAAATGACTCAGAATTGGGGAACAAATATCCTGATGGGGATATTGGTGGCATGATTTTGGCCTAATCCTTTCCCCCTGCACCTCTTCATGTAAAAAAAAAAATAAAATAAAACAGCTTTTTCTCTGATATTTAAGGTTTTGGATAAAATGTACACTCAGAACTGCAGGGGTGAACCTCGGTGACAAGTGTTACCAATTGACTTATTATTATAATGTATTGGTTGCTCAATATAAAATCATCCATTTTTGGTCAAAAATAGAGTTATAGAAGCTTCAAGCTTCCATTATTTTGTCCTTCAGATAATATTTGTAAAAAAAAAAAAACATA
>NW_015112822.1:116517-136175 GCF_001443285.1 Poecilia latipinna
TTTTTTTTTTTTTTTTTCCTTCCATATTTTACCTACAGTAGCTGAAAAATGTAAATCTTTTTCAGGTATGTATTTTTAAGCCATCATAAAAGTGGTTTGTCATGGATTTATACTTTTTTGAAGTTTTTCTTTTTGCCATGAAGTTTCATCTCCATTGACATTATGAATTACAATTCTGCATAGATTTTTGGATATACTTCATCTCTAGCAAACTTTCCCTGTATATAAAAAGACTAGGGTTTTAACTGAAGAACCTGACAAAGGCCAGATGGCTTATATGCTAAACCTTTGAGATCATCTGCTCATTTATCCATTTGCACTGCCCACATAAACCAGCACTATTCCAAATGCTTCAAAGGAGCTGCTAATATTGTTGAAATTCCACTTTATACAATGTTAATTATTAAGATATTTGATAGATGATTCTGTTTGGACACGGTGAGAGGAGCATAACAGGTTATAGATTGTTAGACAAGAACGATTTAGAGTGTTTAGAAGCGATTGTGAAGAGTTGGTTTTCAGCCTACACCAGATGCTGCACGCTGAGCCGCGGCCTAATGAAACGAATCAAACAAAAACACCACTGGAGAGAGAGATGAATACAACTAAAGTTTCTCAAAAAAATGAGGGTATTTACAGACCTTTGGCTTTGATGCGCATAATAATTTCAACATGTTTGAATTCAACATATTCAACATATAACATATTCAACATATAATTCAACATATAATATAATAAATTATATGTTATAATTTATTTATTTTAATTGATTATAATAAATTCAACATGCAATGAAAGTCATATAACGAAGCATTGAACATAGTGAAGGTTAGATCGTGGTGTGGGCTTACTGTGCTACAGTTTGTAATTGAGGCTTCTTGAAGAAAATAATATCAGATATGTCTAGAAAAACTGTAAATATATTCTGAAAGGGTTTTATATGATTGCAAGCTACAACACCGTCCTCTGTCAATAGACCGTGATGTAACACCCACTGCTGATGGATGGCTAAAGTAGCAAGTTAATTAGCACAGCATGTGATGATCAGTCAGGTCAAATAAAGTTCAGAGAACATTGGAACCTATGTTTTAGTCACTTTGAAAATACAGTGAAGGACTACACTTGGTGTTATTAAGTATTCAGCTTCCTTTTTTACTTCATTTATTCCTAATGTTGCACTGTCCACAGCCACCTGATGGCAGTCATTATGGTGGATCGAGCTCATTAATTTAGAATGGCTAAAAAGCAGTTTCAGTCGTGAAACTACTTTGCAGCTGTCACTTATGAGAAATAATGGACACCCTCCAGCCAATCAAAAACTACTATGCACTCAGAGTGCAAAGTATTGTGACTTAATCCTCACCAAGATGGAAATTCCTGAAACAGGACCAGACTTGATCTGTTATTAAAATGCAGCTCAGTGCCATTTGTCAAAGGTTAGAGAGCACAGCACTTTCATTAAAGGTGCCAACTAACAATATAAGAAAAAAAGTTGTATTATAACAGTCTTGATGGAGTTATATCAAAGGATATTTCATGATACAAGTTTTGAATGGATATTTTCTCAATAAGTTGCATCTTCATATAGCTAAATATTAGCTCAACTAAGGTTGAGTTTAGAAAACTCAAAATTGTTTTTTAAACAATTCTAACATTCAACCATATGAAAATCTATCTATCTATCTATCTATCTATCTATCTATCTATCTATCTATCTATCTATCTATCTATCTATCTATCTATCTATAGAAAGAGATAGATCTATCTATAGATCTATAGATAATAGATACATCTATAGATAGAGCTATCTATCGATCTATCGATCGATCGATCGATAGATCGATAGATAGATAGATCGATAGATAGATAGATAGATAGATAGATAGATAGATAGATAGATAGATAGATAGATAGATAGATAGATAGATAGATAGATAGCTTACCACCTCCTAGTGGTTCATGGTGGCTATGAACCACTAGGAGGTGGTAATTCCTGTAGATTTGTTGCCTACCGCCAAGACGAAGAAGACATACAATATGGCGGACGCTATGACGTATAGCGGCGACGGACCGACGCACTTCATGACACATCTTCGTATTTATTTCTATTATACACCTGCGCTTTCTGTAGGATTTGAGCAAAGGGACAAACAATGGTGAGTATAAACAAAGAAACAAAAAAACAAAATAGTAACTTACCAGAAATGTCCCTTTTAACAAAAGGAAATTTGCCTTTTAATTTTACCAAATATTTTAATAGTGTTAGTTTTAAAAATCATAAATTTATGGACGTAAATTGCAACATAGTGCTACCATAAAACAAACTCGGGATGTTATGTGAAGCAAAGTTCCAACAGCAGTGTTTAAGCTGAAGTTATATGGCCAGCTCTCTAATAAATATGGAATAAATTAGAAATATGCTTAAGGGAAAATGTATTTCTCTTTAAAAAGTTTGAACTAGTGGAGTTTGGGGCAGAACAGCAGGGTTTAAAAATGAGCCTGATATGAAGAGTAAACGAATTAAAGCCAAACAAAACCGGCTAAGTCATGCACCAAACTCGCCCTGACTGTGTTAGTAACTTGTGGACATGCGAGTCTGTGGTTCACCCTGCAACAGCTCTGTGATTAATACCTCTGACAAAGCGGTAACTAATGATCGATTGAGAATGCTTGGCTTCTAAAGACCATTTCCCCTTCACTTACTTTGCCTTTTTCAAAGCTGTCTGATATTTTGATCACTGGCAGGGGCCATGTCAGTGGAATTAATCTCTAATTTAAAGCGTGAACCATCTCGTTGGCACAAAAGTCTCTGCACAGCAGGAGATTTTTTTTTTTTAAATGATTTATTAATTCTGAATTCACCTGCTACCGATGGGGCATTTACCCAGAACATATCCTGACTTCAGCAATCAGTACAAAGAAGGTAAAATATTGCTAGGTTGTGTTAGGTTCTTAATGTATAACTGCTGCAATGCTTCACTTCTTCCACAGTTTATGTTCCAGCCTTATTTCAAGTGTTGTGTACATTTGTTAGAAATAGTAATCCAACAAATGACCTTTATGGATGTATTTACAGTCTTTGCTTAATACTTTGTTGGCAGCAATTCAAGCTGGCAGTACTTTTAAATATAATGCCACCAGCTTAGCTCACCTGTCTTTTGGCAGTTTGACCTGCTCCTATTTACAGTTCTGCAGCTCCATCAGGTTGAATGGAGACATCTGTCAGCCATTTTTAAATTTCTCCATGACATCCAATCATGTTCAAGTCTGAACTCTAGTTAGGTTACTCTAGGACATTCACACAGTGGTTCTGAAGCCACTCTAGATACCTGGACCATGAGCTTTGGGTCGTTATCCTGCTGAAAAGTGAACCGTCACTCCAGTCAGAGGTCCAGATGCTATGGAGCAGTTTTTCATCCAGGATGTCTCTGGACATTGCTGCATTCATCTTTTCCTCTTTCCTGACTAGTCCACCACTTCATGCTACTACAAAACATCTCAATAGGATGATGCAGTCACCACCATGCTTCACTATAGGGACGGTGGAGCTTCCTCCAAACATGATGCTTGGGATTCACACCAAAGACTTCAGTCTTCGTCTCATCAGATCAGAGAATCTTGTTCCTCCTGCTCTAAGAGTCCTTCAGGACCTTTTAGGTACCTTCTGAAAGGTTCTCACTCTGACAGAGTGACCATCGGTTTCTTGGTCTCCTCCCTGAGTAGGACCCTTCGCTCCCAGTCACTCAGTTTAGGTCAATGGCTTCCAACCAAACTTCTTCCATTGACCAATGACGGAGGTCATTGGTCAGAAATGTTTCTGGAACCTTCCACAGATTGGTCCCCCAAGACAATCCTGTTTTGGACGACTACAGACAATTCCTTTGATTCCTTCTTGGTGTTTTACCTTTGACCTGCTGTCAGCTATAGAACCTCATGTAGGCAGACGTGTGCCTTTCCCAATAAAGTCCAATTAACTGAATTTACGACAAGTGGACATCATTTAAGCTGTAGAAACATAGGAAGGATTATCTGTGTAAACAATTCAGTGTAGAACTACTTGTTCTAAACTGAACATTTTTGTGTAAAAAATGTCGAGGAAAGTTGAGGAAAAACTATAACATAAGATAATGTGTAAAAAGTGAAGCAGTTGTGAATACGTTCCAGATGCTCGGTACAAATGTGTAGGAGGCTGCATGCAAGCAATACCAGCTTCGGTTGCTCCAACGTGCTTCTTCGTTTACTTCGATTCAAGATCAGCAGCGATCCCTGAGCAGTTACTTTATTTTATTTATTTATTGTTTTGTTAAGTAACACATTCATGTCCATCCACGGATATCCGACATGCTCCTCGCGTCCGTCAATGAAGACTCCATCCATACGGAGAAAGAGCAACATGGCTCAACATTTACAGCCTCATGCATTATGCAACGGGGGCTTTTAAGAAAGATGATTGGAGAATTCCCATCTGACACGCAGCTGCGGCATCAAAGCGGGAGTGGGAGGAGAATTAAATCGTACAGAAATAAATAATGGTCGACTTGATGTCTTTGCTAATTAGGATTTCTGGCGTTTGGGTCAAAAGGCCTTCAGGAGGAAAATGGAAAAAAAAAAAAGAAAGCCTCTGAGGAATAGGTCTGGGGTTTTAAGGTGGTGAAGCACAACAAGACACTGTTCTCTGACAAAGTCTTTTATAACAAGCATTTAAAATTAAATCACATATACAGCACCTTGTGGAATCCTACACTTTGAAATCTTTTAACGTCTTGTCACGTTAGCATGTTGTTGCACCCAAACAATATCACATCATTTTTAAGTGGAAGTAGAAGTTTTACGGATAAATTCTTTTTACAGAGAGTGACATATTAAGCGTCGAGCCCGCTTTGCTCCTTATGCCTACATAAAGTCTTATGACAGCAGTTGTGTGGAGGTCTCACAGCTCAGGTCTGCAGCCTTTACAACCTAAAGATCCATTTTTGCTGTCAGGCCAGCCAAATAAAACTCGTTTAGAGCCACAAATGTTGCATGCCTTTCTGAAAAGAAAAAATATCCTCTATGAAATATGGTATCATATAATTTCTAATTTTAGGATTTAAAATAAAGATTAGCATCAAATTTTGCAAAGAACATGGATAGATTATTTTTCTGTTGATGGAAATAGATGTAAAAAAATTAGATTAAAGAGAAATGGGTCTTAAAACATGCTTTTAATGTCATTCTTTGCGGAAAATCCATGTTATATCTAACAGTTGTTGATTCTTCATAAGTTTTACCCAAAGTAATTTAGAGACTTTAACAGATTATTAATCAGAAAAGCAGCACCAGTGAAACTCTGGAGGAGCTGCAAAGACCCAGCTGCTCAGGTGGGAGAATCTGTCGACCGGACGGCTACTGGTTTAGCCCAAAAAGATCAACATTTTCAACACCGTCGCTGTTAAACATGGTGGTGGCAGCATCATGCAAAGGGGATGGCAGTTTTCTGAAAGCAGGGTAAGGGAAGCTGGTTGGAGATAAATTTCAAACGATACTGAAAGAAAAACAGTTGACAATGAATGGTTTCTAACCCACCTCACAAAGCTGGAACTATTTTATAAAGAAGAATTGGTAGTGTCATACTCTATATTAGAGCTGAAATGATTAATCGGGTTAATCGCGATATTAATCTAATATTGAAATACAAGTAAACTAATTTAGTGATTGAATAATTGTTGAAATGGAGTATGCAGACACTAAAATATACTGAAAGACCAAATTTGTCAGAGCAGTAATATGTTAATATTGGAAGTATTTTTTAGCTCCAGATGCATCATTTGCCACAAATGGACAAGCATTCACCAATGGAATACTGCCATTGCATTTTAGGCTATAAAATTTTTATTTTTTTATCTTAAAAAAAAATCTAATTATTTGTTTATTTACATTTTTTTATATATTTTTCACGTTGCACAAAATATGCTTAAGTGGGAGATATGAAAAAGCTGCAGAATGTGTCCATTCTGCCACATTAACCCAATTAATTGATTAATTGGGTTAATTAATCAATTAATTAATCAGAATAATCGATTACTAAAATAATCATTAGACGCAGCCCTGCTCCGGATGCAAAGACCAAAGCTGCTGTAAGGCAAAACACTTGCAGTGGCAGCTGCAGTGAAATGTGGTTCTACAAAGTATTGACTTAGAATACAAATGCACACGACACTTTTCAGATTATAATATGAAAAACCCTGTATCACTTGTCTTCCAAATAACAATTATGATCCACCTTGGTCTGACATATATATATATATATATATATATATATATATATATATATATATATATATATATATATATGTTTTTTTTATTGAAGTTTGGGGGTTTTAATGTCACAAACTAAAGGACCTCAATGTAATATTTCCCCCTCTCTCACCCCCACGGTGAGACTCCGCTGCTGCCGAGTAGCTACACAAACACTAGAGGGCTCCCTCTATGGGCAGCTAAATGATCCCCCTCTGCTGTCATTCACACATACACACTCTACCGCGCTCACACACTCTTAATTCATCCCCGCAATGATGAGCCATGACCTTTTCACTAACGGTCTTAATAAGAGCCTCATCCCCTCCCACACCCCCACTACTTCTCTTTTGCTAGCCAATAATTCGTTTCTTTCTGTTTTATTTAATGTATGCGAAGAGTTTTTCCCTGTTTAAATGCAGAAAAACGGTGCAAACATCATGTTAAACCCGGAAGGACAGAGGAGTCCTTCTCTTTCCCTCTCAGCCTCCACCGCGTGTCCATCTGGTCGCTCGTGAACCCGATCAGATGACTGGAAATGAGCAGCCGCGCGCGGCTTTCTGCTTGTCGGAAAACTCACGCGCCGTAAAAAAAGAAAAAAAAAAGAAAAAAAAAGAGTAACAGTGAGGATAGAAACACATATATATTTTTAAATATCTACAGCTGACGCTTTGAACGTGAGACGCTAACCTTCCTTTATTATAATTATTATTATTATTAATCTGCGTCCGTGGCCGGTGCTGAAGCGCCGTGCGTTCGTTCATTTGCGCGCCTGTTGACCCGACTCCTCATCAACCCAATGAGCGCAGCGGAGGGAGGTTTCTCCCCCTCTCTGCTCCTCTCCTCTCCTCCTCTCCTCCTCCAGCGTGCAGCTCTCTCCTCCATCTCCTCCTCACTTCCCCAGTCGGCCAGCCAGCCTGTCGGAGCTCCTCTAACTGCGCGCAACCAACACCGTGTCGCTCCGCATTGACAAACTGCAGGACGGATTTTCTTTATTTATTTTTCTCTTTTTTATTTTTTTGTTGTCGGTCAGTCGCTTGTTTTGCACATTTTGTTTTTTTTTTGTTTTTGTTTTTGTTTTTTGGGGTTTTTTTTCTTTTGTTTTTTTTTTTTACCTCGGAGGGAAAACCCTAATGGAGTTTTTGGCGTTTTTTGGAAGGCAAAACGCTAAAATAATGCAGCAGCGGGAAAGGATCCGAGTCTCACGAGTAAGTACAACCGAGCCACCATTGCATTAAAAAGCGAAGCTCGTCAGGTAGGCGACTGACACCTTAATACACGGTGAGGCTGAAGAAGACTTCTCTTCTCCTATCTGAGCTCGTTTCAGAGATTCCGTCCCCAAACCCAGCAGGTCTGCAGAAAGGTCTGCAACTTAGCTTATCTTTTTTTCCCTCCCCTCAACTCCTTCCTGCGCTTGTCATGCATGCCGGCTGCATGTGGATGATTCCCCCGCAAATCGGACCGCTTGTGCGCTCCAGTCGCACAGCTGATGCGCAAAGACGAACTCAAACTTCAGAAAGAGTGAGAGAGAGCGCTGTTAGATGGTACAGATTCAAGCCGGCGCCTCGTACTTTATGAATTTGATTTAGAAACGGCAGCAATAACGAAAAAAATAAAAATAAAAAATCAAGCTTGTGCGTTTTCCCACCTTGGACAGCTCCTCTGGCTGCTGCCCGGCGTTCCGTTGGCGCCCGAGCCGCCAGGACTCGGCTTGGCTGCCGTCGCCGGGGAGCTGTCCCTCTGTCCCTCTGTCTGGTGGTGCTGAAATGCATGCTCAGGTTCAAACTGAAGTGGATGCAAGAGTAGAAAAACGCAGTGCAGATTGCATTTAAATAATTGTTGTAAAATCTTGACTTAGGAGAATTTTTTAAATACATATTTCTTTTGTAATATGTAATTTTTGGTCTCCAGGTCATAATATACACTTCAGTACTGTTGCTTTGGGCTTCAAATAACTGTCCTTGGAAATGCAGTAGCCTTACATTATAGGGGCTGTAAAAGTTCCTGGGAACTGGAAACAGTCTGCTGGGCTCAGTGATATCATCTGCATTAGTTTTTGGTCTTTATCCCTGTCTAATGAAATCACACCCAGCTGGTAAAAGTTAAACCTTTAAGAGAAGAACTCCAGCTTTGCTTTATCAGATTGTCTCATAAGAAAATTTGCTTCAAAAATATTCAAAAACATCAACTTTGTGTTCATGCTTATCATGAAAGAACACTTCTTTTGTGATATTCTATATCTGCTTCAGTAGGTAAAAACTCCTCTCTGCACCCTTTTTTTGGGGGGGGGGTCAATAATCTCATCTGGTTTCTTTTGATATCAGAGGGCTGCAGTCCTGTCGACATCGCTCCTCTGCCTCACCTTGGAACTTAAAGAGCAGGGGAGGAGGAGGAGGGAGCATCTGAGGAATCTGCCTGCAGTGTGTGAATGTGCTCAACCTGTCACAACATCAATCACACGGAAACACAAGAGTCCTCAAAATCTGACCGGGATAATCCCCCCAGAACGACAGATTACAAACGTAGCAATCTGATATTGTGAGGGGGGGGCAGGGGGCAGAGAGTCTCGGAGTACGGTTATTCTTGTTCTAGGCAGGATAAGGTGAAAAATTAGATGAGGATGTTGGGTCAGGGCCGTGTTGCTGTTCCTTACAGCTCCCCCCTCCCAAACACCTTTCCACTCCCTTTAGCTATAACTGTCACACATAACTTGTTCAAATGTTTTGTCGACTTCCTCGCGATCCTCCACGAGTCCGAAGAGACTAACAAACTCTGATTGCTCCCTTTCAGGTCTTCCCCTTGGAGTAACAGCCAATGGACGCCACGCAGAGAGCCTCACCCCCCTCGCCAACTGCTATGGAGGCACGCCAAGCCACGCCGGTGACCTTTATCGCACCATGAATGCAAGCTCTGCCGCTCTAAGAGGACACAAGTAACCTTTTCTTGTTATCTAAGAAGGAGCTGTTGATCTGAAGAGAGAGGAGGGGGGAGGCGGGGCAAGAGGTGGAGAGAGGAGGAGGAGAAGAAGAAGAAGAAGAAGAAGAAGAAGAGTCCAGTAAAACAAACAGTCAAACAAGCAAAAAAATAAAAAATAAAATAAAACAGGCAGCGACAGGATGCCAAAGAGGTCCGAGGAGATGCTGGTGGATCTGTGGATGTCCTTGCTGCTGGTGTGGATTACTTGCGTCCCCTCCGTTTCCACGACCCCCGTTGGGGGCCAATCCAGAACAGCACAAACCGGAGGGTCGGCGGCGGCGGCGAGCGGTCTTGGCGAAGGACAAAGATTACTGAGCCGTGCCAAGAGAGGATGGGTTTGGAATCAAATGTTTGTGCTGGAGGAATTCTCTGGACGGGATCCAATCCTGGTTGGCAGGGTGAGTGTTTGTGATTGTCAGCGTTATATTAAGCTTGCTTATCGTGTGCAAACATTAATTCGGCCCGTCTGAATGGGTCCGTCTTCCTCCTTGTTTCGTTCTCTTCCCAGTGGGCAGTGGGAGGGCTCAGGGTGTCGGAGACGGGAGAGGGAGGGGGAGACAGAGATTTGAGGACGGAGGCCGAGAGAGGACAGGGGAGGGCAGGGGTCTATACGGACACAATATAATCTACATTCAGGCAATAGTTTCACTTTTTTTTTTTTTTTTTTTTTTTTAGCTTATGCCTTTGTATGCCCTTGAAGCAGATTTCTAGTTCTTCCCACAGTTTCTGCAGGAAGAACCTTCTCTCTTCCCACTTTGCCACATGAAGGCATGTGTTACAGATTATGCATGGCACAGGAAGCACGTAGGGTAGGTTCCATTTTCCATCCTGCAGCTCGGGGCCACCTGCTCCCCCCGGCCCTGCGTCGAGGTGGAAGGCTGCTGGCCGGCCCAGCCAAAGCAGCTTGTTCACAGCTCTTTGCTGACTTTCACCTGGGGAGAGCCAGCCTGGCATCCTCACTTCCCTCCCACCCGACAGTATCATCCAGCCACTCTGGCATGAGCAGGGACACAGGCCACCGGCCGCAATATTTGATCTCACTTGGTAATAGCCTTTTGCAAACAGTTTACCAGAATCTCAAATTGGACAGCAAGCTTGTATGGCCAATGTTGCTTATGACTCACTGGCCAATTAACTACTTTAAGCATCGTCCTGTGTTCCAAACCTTGTCATATGGCCTCATCAATTAAAGATTGGCCACCACATGGGGTTTGCACCTGTGTTTTCAGAATATCGTGCAAACGCGACACAAAAATGCTGTTAAGTGATGCATTAATTTTTCAGTCGAGTCATTTAGGCAAGCCTCCGCAGGATTCGACAATGGCTGCTCATTAGGATGCAGGAGGAAACAAACACTCACAGGGGCCACGGGGTCCGCACGTGAGCTTGGAACGCGAGGTTTCCGCCACAGCTGTGGGATCCTGAGCGTCAAAAGCTCAGGATATCACCTGACAAACTATTACATAATCATGTTTTTTTCTGTATTTTTTTTCTATAAATAAAGAACGAAAAAAAGAGAGAGAGACAAGAATTTGTGATTAACTGAGTTGAAAATGTTCAACAGGGAATAGCAGGTACAAAAACACTACGGTCCATATGGTGAGGGATGCTCTCTGTCAAGGCCTCTGCTAATGCAACGGAAACTTGACTGTAGGGCAGGTTAGTCACAGGTACCTTCCTGATGAAGGACAGTGCGAGGACCGGGTGCAGAACAGAGGGGTGCTGGGGGAGGGTGAGCGAGAGCTAGCCCTTTTGCAAAGCGCTGATGATGGGTTGCGTTCACTGCAAGGTTAAGTGCTCATGAGTGTGGCTGGCAGAGCCGAGATAAGTTAGACCAAGATGGCACCGCATTGGTTCAGGACTATAAATCTCCCTCTCCCTTTTCTGTACTTCTGTCTCCTTTTCTTTCCACTTTTTTTCCTCCCCGTGTTTCTCACGCTTAATTAAAGGATGAATCAAATGGGTGGGAGGTGGGATTCAAATGGGTCGTATAGCTCTTTGGGTGTTTAGCTAGATTTCCTCCGCAGCGTCTGCCGCAGACGATTATCAAGGAAGTCGAGGCAGAGGTTGGACTCCTTCCATCCCGGAGTTTGCTTATAGCCACCGAACTCCAAGCCTTAATTCGACTCCTCCCTAATCCGACGAAGTGAACCAGAGAAAGAGAAGGTGTTTGTGAGGAAGAGATCATCCCATTGATTTTCTTTTTTTTTTTATAATCAGGGTTCCATCTGCTGTGTTTTCTCTCACCACAGAGCATTAGCATAAAGACAGGAGAGCTGTAGATAGGGGGGGACTGGTGGGGACGAGGTATGGAAGACGGACAACTACAAACCACGACAGTACCCCTCTCTCACGGCAGCACCACCACCGCTGCCCCCAAGCCTTCGTTTTTCCCTTTTCACTTTTCTTCTTCAGCGCACTGTTTCCTGACATTGTGATTCAGTGAGTGATGTGCTCGTCGGCCCCCGTCAGTCCCGTTGGCGTCGGTCGAGGCAGACATGCAGTACCTGTTAAAGTGAAGCCGGGGAGACAGCTGTGAAAGCTTGTTGCTTGGCTGTAGCTTAAAATGAACACAGAGTTGGAGGGGATTTTAAGGATTACTCATCATGAGCCAAAGGTGCTTCAGAAATATCCCATCATTAAAAACAGAAATAGGCAAATGTGGGAAAGCAGACAGACTCAGTCTTCCAGAAGCAAGAAGGAAGCATGCATGCGACTGGAGCAGACAGAGAGCCCATAAGCAGCAGCTGCACAGGCTCAAGAATTTGTAGAGCCGGAATTTTTGCTCCATCGATGTCGTCTCAGTAAAAAAAAAAAGATAAAAGGTCAGCAGCATACAGTCTGCTTTAATGCATTAATGGTGATCTGTATCACAAATACTGAAAAATCTGATTTCTTTCTCTCCATTGAAGGCGTCAAAACTCCCACTGTTTCAGTGTGTAAGCACATCAACCTACAGCCTGTCCTCTGATGTATTTAATTTGGATAATCGGATAGAGGTTAGCGTCACGCTTTGATGCATGTATGGGAATATTTCTGTCATTTGATCTTTTTCTGAACATGCAGGACGTATTTTATCTTTTTAATGTGATGTAGTTTTGGAATCGGTCAGAAAAGGAGATGGTAGGCCAGAACTTGAAGCCGCTTGGATATTGATACCTACCGGTAAAACTCTCATCCTTCCTCTCCAAACGCCGATCAACTCTAACTTCCAAACACACTGCAGACCCATTCAATTAATTGGAATATTATTGAAAAGTCAGTTTATTTTAGAAACTTTATCACAAGTGAAACACATTACATAGATTAAATGCACACAAATGGATGTTTTCTACCATTAATTTATGCTAATTGTGATGATTTTCTGCTGACAGTTAATGAATAGATGACATTTAAAAATCAGAATATTACATCAGACCAATAAAAAGAAACATTTTTATGAGATAAATGTAGACTTAATGAAAATTATGTTTAATACTTGTTTAAAGGTTGTCAAGTTTTAAAAAGTACTTTTATTGTGACAACTTTATTGAATATGACTGTATAAGTGGAAAGAAATAAGTTTAGGGTTATTAAACTTATTTCTGGTTGTCAAACACATCTGTCTTATTTTGTCCCAATTCTTCTTCCCTTAAACTTTAAAATATGAAGAAAGTATCAAACTGCTGGTGTCATACTAAGGCCCCAACACTCAGTCTGCGGTTCAGAAATGATTTGCTATCACGCTGTTAACACCCAAACCTAATTGTAACCTTGGTGCTTAACCCTAACTTTTAACACATTAAACACAAACTACTTTGAAAAATGGTTTAATCTGAAATTGTTTAATATCCTATGTGGAGAACTTTGCATACCAAACTGGAAAGAGTGAATATGAATGAAGTTTTGGACTGTAAGGCCTCAGACTGGTGCTTTTTAAAGTTTGCAGCAGCATCTTATCTACCTGCTGGCTCTGACTCGGTATCACACGACTCCCAATGAGAATCTCTCAAACTGCTCAGATTCTGATTTTTGTCCAACAAAACAGGAAACGATTTTATCTCCAAGAAACCCCTGGGTCCAGACTCTGCGTCTGATCCGAACCGCCGGCCTCTTCCTCCTGCCGTTCTGCCTCTCCAGTCAAAAGCTGCTTCAATTATTAAAACATACAACGACACAACTCAATTACACCAGGCCATTAAAGGCAAAACACTGTGTTGGAACAAAAGACAAACAGCGTGCAAATTGCTGCGTTTGCACCAAAGAGATATCCGGATGTGTTCCTCCTTTGTAGTGCCTGGCAGATTGATGGTAGTCTGCACTGAGATTTTTTTTCATTTTTTTTTCTAGACATGACTTCTCTAAACTCCTTTACTTCAGATCATTTAACACGGATCCTGTTTGGTTTGCTAATGATGGATTCCAGGACTGAAATGGAGTGTAGATGCACTAATCTGACTGATCCTTCATCCTATTGTCCAACGCTTTCATCCGCTGCAGCATTGTGTGTGTGTGTGTGTGTGTGTGTGTGTGTGTGTGTGTGTGTGTGTGTGTGTGTGTGTTTTTCCACAAAGAGAATCGGTAATCAACCATTAATATTCATCAGTTCAGACTGAAGTGTGAGATTGCAGGGAGTGACAGTGATGCAGTCCAAAAAAAAAAATAGTAAAAAGCTTTGATTACTGATTCAGCAAAGAAAATGGATACGTCTGTAAGAAGGGGGGAAATGGCTTTGTCTTTCCTCATATGTGTTCTGAGGAAAAAAACATGGGATTTATCGTTTTTAACAAGCTGCTTGAGAGCATTCTCAACAAGACGGAGGGGGGACAGCATCAGGCTGGAGCGGATCTGGAAGTCTGCTGGGTGCTTTTTTGCTGGAATTAAAGGTGATATTTTGTAGACTGCGCTCCCTTAAAAAAAAAAAAAAAAAAAAAAACGAACTCAAGAGGCATTTCTGGGACTGACTTCTTTGAAATGTTTCAGTTTAGTTTTTTCAATTTACGTGGTGCATTCAGGTGAAACCAATAAAAAGATCTGGGGGAGATTTAATTGGTTCAGTGTGTTGTAAAAGCAGCTGCTCCTTGCGCGTGTTTATGTATTTATTGGATTCTGTATCTCATAAAGTAAAATTTTCACAGCTCATATGAGTCGAGGTTTTAATTGCTTTTCGTTTTGTGTTTACCACCTGGCTTCGGACTGTTAATGCGCCAGCTTTGTCCAGGATAGTGTATAAAACTTATTTCAGACGTTATTGTTTGATGCTCTCTACTTTTCTCGGTCTAGTTAGCGGTACTGATGTAAACCGAGGGTTAAAAACCAAAACTTCACTTGGTGTCATTTGTGCTGTTGAAAGTATTTTAATGATTGGTGTTTTCTCTGGCTTGTTAAAACATAATGCACCCCAACGTCAACTTGTTGCCAGTCAGCTTGTCTGTTTTCTGACAGTCATTGCTTGGAGGTCTAAGGAGCACGAACTTTAATGCTGTTTGAAAACTGTGCCGTAATATCTTCATTACTCTACGACTGTTAGCTAATGTCACATTGGTAGACCCCCAAAACAGAACAGGTCAGTTTTTGCTCAATTGATGATCGGCAGGTAAAATACTGAAAAATTTGTCTGTATAAAACCAGGGCTGGGATTTTAAAAATTTCAACGCAATTAATTGCAGTTTTTTCTTTTGCATACAAAAGTCCAGAACCGGAACCTTTGTATTATGTTTGTGGTACGCCTGTAAATCTAACACACATCCGCAAATAGGAGAGATGGACGACAAAGCCTCTTCTCTTGGTTCATTTTTGGTTTTTAAAATCGATCTGATTGGACTCTGGAAAAGACTAAGTCCGAAAAGGATTTATCATATTGGCAAAGCTATTCAATGCTACACATGTTGCAGCATCAATGCTAATGTCAGTGTCAACAGTCCAAGTAATAATCAATTATTTGTATTATTTTAGCAGCAGAAGGAATAATTGCTTCTCTCTTTAAAGCTAAAGTAATTCAATCAGGTTATGTTGTTTTTTAAATGCCACAACAGATACCAATCACATTCCGACCTGATACACTTCGGACTGCCGGGGCTACATGTGGGATACTCTGTAAATCCCAACTCAATCTCTCTCTCTTCCTACTCCTCTTGCCTTCTCCTCCTCTTGCCAGCTCAGACTTGGTGATTGTGGAGAGAGCGACTCTTGAGCCAGAGTAAGCTCGCCCCCGGGGCTGATGGGGTGTGGTACGGTGACACCGTTGAAATTTCTTCAAGCGTTCAGCAGAGATGGGAACTTTAAAGGTGAGACAAGGGTCCTGAACGGAGCCTGGAAACAAAGTCCCCGTTGATGCTTGGCAGATCAGAGCCCAGCCGCCGCTGCCGGCGCCGCCGACTCGGGCCTGCGACGAACGCCGATCCCCCTCCCACCTTTATCTACATCCACTTCTCCAGACAGCTGAGCCGCCTGTCTGGCTCTGCCTTTGATTGATGGATGAGGAGTGGGAGTTAATGAGAATATTAGCCGAAATATTGCTGGTGATTGATGGCCATTATGACACGTAAATTACAAGCATTGGCTCAGATATAATACGTTCTGAAACGCAGCCCGGAATTAGATGCAGGTTCCAAAAAGCTGCGGAGAGAGGGTTGAATCGGAAAGCTGTTATTAAATCCTGGAAAGGGAAAAGCCCATCAGTGTTTTTGTTGGACTTGGTTCCATTTGCTTTCTCACACCCACATCAGCTCCTGGAAAATAAGAAATAAAGAAATAAATAAAACACCACACAGCTCTATAATCTCCCTTCGAGCTGTGCCACACAGATCCGTATTGAGCTGCTAGTCTTAGATCGGCATCCTCACCTCATATGTAATTAAAAAAAAAAAAAGAAGAAAAAAAACAGAAACACATGCTAACAGCTTTCAGTCTGCTGCCTCTCTCTGCCTTCCCCTTTCGACTGGCTCGGTGGGCTCGCCTCTTTCCCTGAAGGCCCTACCTGGATAGTATATCACCAACGCCAGCGGGGCCATTACATCAATGGACCGTGGTCACAGTCTCCCCCCCTCTCTTCCCCGTTTCTTTCCAATCTCTCTCCCGCCCGGTCCGTAATAGAACACCGGGCGTGGGGACGGCTGTGATGGAGCCGTGGGATCGCATTAGCGCTGCCCTTGAAGAGCTTGACAGGTCGTCCGTGCCTTTGTGTCGTCGTCAGGCTTCCCATCAACGACAAGCCCGGTATGTCTGTGTGCGTCCAAGTCCAGACAGACTCAAATGAGATGAGCAGACACAGGCCTGGATGGAGTATATTTAGACAAGAAGGGCTGTGTGTGTGCGTGTGTGTGTGGAGCAGTAAATACAATGCGCCTGCCAGGCTTTATAGCAGCCGTATCTTTGCAAACATTTGCCGAGGTGTCAGTGTGGTCATATTTATGAGAGATTTCTCTCCAAACCGCATTATGTGTGCATTTGAGCAAGTTGAAATCTCTGGCGCTTCGAATTTACAGGTGACCTTATCCTCACAGGCATTATTACGTTCCCCCATCCATACACTGATATCACCCGCATCCTAAATGTTATTGTGAAGTGTTTTTATTTTAACCAGCCAGTCTCTGATGATTTAGCGGCGCTGCTGAAGCGGCTCACACTTTTTCTTTTTTTTTTTAAATACCTTTTGGCCTATTTGTCACTCTTAGAACGCGGTGCATGATGGGAGTTATTTGCACCTCATGTTTTATCACGTTACAGCCATACAAGTCAATGTGTTTCATCAGGGTTTTATGTGATTGCCCAACACAAAGTAGTGATTAATTGTGAAGTAGAAGAAAGATCTACGTGGTTTTTGTATATTTTTCACAAATATACAAATGGGAGAAATTTGGAATGAACTCATTATGCATCAGGGTGAACTCGTTGTAGTTTTCTGGCCGAACTCTAATCTTTATTCTTGATTCTAATGTTGGCCAATAACAATATTTTTCCATAAAAAGTTGCTAAATATAGATACAAAGTCATTGAATTAGCTACAGCTGGGTGATTATTTTTAACTTTGAACTTGCAGATGTGACCCAGTGGGTGGGCGCGTCAGTCAGCCCTCTCTCACACCACAGCATAAGGACACGGTGGCTGATTTTAAACTTTTACAGAGACGGATAAGATCGGTTAAAAATCGGCCGATCGCCCAAAATGAAGAAAATCTGAGTTAATTTATTGATACAGTGCTAATTATATACAAGCTGCAACTGTTCCTGCGTGGCTGTACAGACTGCATCCATTCTTGTTTGCTAAATAGCTCAAGCTCAGTCAGAATGAACTGAGTTTCATCACTGATTCTTAATTGGATGTAGGTTTGGACTTTGACAGCGTCACACCAACCCTCTGAATGCTTTGATCTACAGCGCTCAGTTGTAGCTCTGGCTGTTTAGTTGTAGTTGTAGTTTTGTTGACCTCCTTGGAGGCGAGTCTCCACCCGAGACTCTTTAATGTGAGTGCAGCAGGGGACTGCTGAGTGGCATTTGAGGTCCCAACTGCAGTCCAAGAACGCTACAAATTTGGTCCCCAGCTCAAGTGATTAATGTGGACGGAGAGTTTTTCTTTCTTTCTTTCTTTTTAATGAACAAAAATCCTAGCATCAAATTGAAATGTTTTAATAAAAAAATGTTATACACCAGAAAACATTCATCTTTTCAAAACCTATCTTTTTATTTTCCCTTTCATTTCACAGTAAACAGGCAGGTATTTATTTAGAGTATTTTATATTTGGTTTATGACTGAGCAGACTTTCTGATTTTTGCTGTTTTTCATTGTTTCATTTACTTTTGAGTGATGATTTTGCCCACATGACAGAAAGTTCGGACACCCTGGTACTTCGGCCTCTAACAGGTGTTCTTCCAGGATTGCCATGTATTTCACCCCATTTGTCTGATATCAGATCCTCCGGCTTCCCTGCCCCCACAGCATGATGCTGCCACTGCCAGATCTCAACATATGGATAGTGAGTTCAAACTCTCTTTTTTTTTTTTTTTGCCAAACAATTTGCACATAGACTCAAACTTTGGATATCAGCTGACATTGCAAACTGCAACCAGAACTTCCTTTGATGCTCTTTCTACAAAACCTTTTCCTTTCAAGCTATGATCTACAGTTTGTCCTGTTTATAGAGCATCCCACCTAAATTTTGTATCTCTGTAAATCCTCCAGAGTTACTATGGTAACTTTTTGCTGATCCTCAAAATTTTATAAAAATTTGTGCCACAAGTTAAGGATTTGAATCGGAAAAAGCAAATGAATAAAAAAAAAAACAATGTACCATCTTCTTTCCACTAACCGATACTTTTGATGTGACAACACCCTGTGCTTTTGTTTTGACGTGACAAAGTGCGGAAAAGTTCAAGCGCTGTGAATACTTTCGCATCTTGCTGTAAAATTCACTCCAGCCTTCTCTGTTGCATGCTGCAGTTTTTCCCCTCCCCTTGTTCGTTTTCATATGGGAGTCGAAATCAGGTTTCCGCTCAGTGTATCATGAGAAGGCACGCTCCGTCCGCGCTCTCCTGTGTACATGCATCAGCTGCAATAATAATTTAACAGGAAAGCACATCAATTCACACGGCTTCAGAGTCCCTGGGCAAAATAACAAGCTTGCCGCTATCAGTCACATCTGTGGCTCGGCATGATTAAATCCGTGTTGTACGGTGAAGGGGGCCTGACGCGAGGCCACTCTCCCCGAGCTTCTACATCACTGCTAATTCCTAGCAAATGCCCCCCTTCCCCCAAGACCCCTTCCCTTTTACGGCTGCGCCCAGGACCGCGTCGCTATGATTAGCACGCTCCCCTGTCAGTGTTTGTCGGTTAGCGGAGTCTGGCTGTTTTGGGGCTAAAATAAAATGTAAAAACAGGAGAGAATTCCCAACCTCTCATTAAGTCTAAATCTCCATCCCTGCCCTCGCTTAACTGGCTCCCCTCCCCTCGCCTCTCATCTCCTCCCGTCCGTCTCACTCTGTGCCGCTCACCGGGGCTTGGCCTGCGCTGGCTGTGTGGAGGTGGAGCGCTTATTGGGCTAAATCATCTGGCTCTCTGCCTTGAACTTTGCTCTAACTAATTTATAGGAATTAAAGTGGTTCACCTCAAAGACCTGCCTGCCACGTTGTCTTGTCTGAGTTGGTCTCCTAAAGCAGGATGTTGCTAAATTTAAATGATGTATAATTTATATAATTAGGAGATGAATTTGCAGCTGTAACCTGTCTGTTTTGCCCTGTGTTGATAATTTAATAATTGTTAAATAACATATGCTGGGTTACTGATGTCAAGGTATGACAAGATTTTATTGCCTTACTGACTAGATTTGTTTACTGTTTACTGTGAAAAGTGATATTTTTGTTTTACCAACAGATGTGTGTGTGTGTGTATATATATATATATATATATATATATATATATATATATATATA
>NW_015112822.1:140144-166170 GCF_001443285.1 Poecilia latipinna
GTAGGCATGGGCATTTATCGTATCATCTATCGTGATAAATTTATTTATAAGAATTTTGATTTACTGTTGCCACAATAAATTCCAGGTAATAATGTTTAAAAACTCCTAAGTTTGTCCTTATTGTCAGGATTACTAGTTTTACTATTTTCTCCACTGTTTGTTCAATGAAAGCATCGATAAATACCAATATTTTTGAAAATACAACTAGTGGTATAATAAAAATGTGCATTACACATGGGATTGTTTTTCAAGAGTATTATTTGTCTTTGTGGGACTATAATTGCTGTGACACAGTCATATAGTTACCTACAAAGATGTAATAAACAGTTCTTATCATAACTTTTATTGCTATCACATAGTACATCAAAATATTGTGATAAAACTTTAAGTCCATATCACCCACCACTAAACTCCCCTAAACTCAAGGTCATTATACCATGAGAGTCACATACAGACCCATACTTATAGTTGATGTCGGAGACAAATCATAGGATTGCCAGAAAAAAAAGTCTGAATAAAGAAAATGAGAGGAGAATGATTCTGGTCGGTATTCTGATTGCATCTGAATATGCACCGCGTTTTCTCATCGATTCAGTGGTTGAGAATTAGTCACTGTAAATGAGGTTCTGATTACCCAAATCTGATTATTCAAATCAAAAAGCTTATGATTATCTGAAACCTGCTAATTGGCCCCTGCCTCTGACGTGGCTGCAGAAGCGGCTCTGGATTCCTGCAGGATCCGTGTGCTCTTGTGGGCTCCGTGCTTGGCTCCGCTCCCTGGGAAGCTCCTCTCCTATTGACGGATCCAAGCGTACGCGAAATGCTGCGGGCGGCTGCAGGCGGCTTATCCCCGCGCCTCTGCTCTGAAACGCGTCCCATTAGCCAAACCGGGACTGCCGGAGTAATCTCTTTAAGAACGGATGTTGCTATTGTGTGCGCGCTCGCGGATGTGCATTGGGCTCCAGCGGTTTGCTTGGAGCGCACGTGGGCTGGAGGAGGAAAGACAATGAGGAGGCAGTTCTGGAAACAGATGGTGTGGTGTGAAAGGGGAGGCGGTGGACAGCCTATTTCAGGCCCTTAAAGGACGGCAGACCTCTTTTCTTTTCCTCTCATCAGTTGTTCCCTGAGCTCCTCCTCTCCACTCTCCATGAACGCCTCACACAGTAAAAGCAACATCAGTAAACAAAAGGATGTGACATTTACTTGGAGATCTGTGTCTTCACCTGTAACAGGCATTAAAGATGATTGTCATCACTCCTGAGCAGAATGCTCAGGGTTGCTCACCTCAATCACAAAAAAAAGATGGAGAATCAATGGCCCTGTTCTCTGCAAGCTCTTCTCACTCTGTGCAGCCGTTCCCGACTCTGGTATCTGGGTGCCAGCAGACTGTGGCTTTGACCTTTCCTGCAAATGAATCATTTCAGTTTAATGATCCTTTCTGCAGAAAGAACAAAAAGATAGCTGGAATAATAGGGGATAGAGAGGAGATGGGGTGCAAAAGGCCAGAACACGAACCGCCACCTTCCCCATACTTTATCCTGGAGGCTGGAGAGGACACCTGTATCCCTCTAATAATAGCATTCCCATGTGTTTGTGTGTCTAAGGGTGCATTCACACCAACACTGTTTAGTTCACTTTAATTGAACTCTAGTTTGTTTGTTGGTTGAGAAAGCCCTGTTAGTTTGGGGAAGTGTGAATGCATAATCAAACTATGATGACCAAAAAAGGGAACTCTGGTTCCACTACAGACCTCGGTCTCAGTTCAGTTGAAGTGACCTCTGATGCAGTTCGAATGTATATGTAGATGCCATTGAAGACCGCTCCAAAAACAGGAAGAGGACCAAAGGGCATGACATTCTGTGTAAATATAACCAAGGCAAATGTTCTAGTCGAGTGCTGGTGGGAGAAAAACGTGAAAAACCCTGCAGTCTGACATCACTCCGTTTTTGTTTATGTTTTGTGAAGAGGGAAATTGCGCTCAGTGGTGTCTTCAGAGGTTTTCACAGATTTTTCAAAGGGTTTGATTGTATGATACAGTGGTAAAGCAAATATTGCAATTTTGGTCCCCAATCAAACGGAGTCTACCAGTCTGTTTAGTCTGGTTTAATCAAACTTTATTTTGTTTGCTTAGAAAGTCTGCTTCGTTTTGCGAGATGTGAATGTTCAATATTGAACCCTAATGCAGTTCAAGTGAATGCCAAAGGGACCAGAGACCGCTCCAAAAGCAGGAAGCAAACTATAGTTCAGGGCATTCTGGGTAAATACAACCAAAACAAACGCAAGAGTCTAGCGCTAACAGGAGAAATGGCTCGTGGTGTTTTGCCAAAGACAAAAGAGAAATTTAGCAACTGCTGAAATCTGACGCCACTCGATTTCTGTTTAAACTTTGTGAAGAAGTGTCTTCTTCAGACGTTTTCATGTCGTTTCCTCCAGTAGATCTTGGTGCAGCGCCACCAAGTGAGAACAGGAACAGGTTTTTCAATTAATTTTGATTATGTGACACATTGCAGAGGGAAATTACAGCATCTGAAAATGAAACAAATGTAGCAATTTTGGTCCCCAGTCGAACCGAGTCTGTCAGGTATGAAAGCACCCTGAGAGTTCTCTGATACATCCAGCTCATTCCTTATGAATCAGCTGTCTTAAAGAAAAACACACCCCTAAATATACAAAAGCAGGTGGTGGTGATGAAAACACATTCTTCCCTGTGTGTGCGTGTATGAGAGCGAAAATGACACATTGGAATTCTTTTTTTCCCCTCCTCCGATGTTTGATTAAGTCTTCCTTTTTATCCTAGCAAGATCAGAAAAAAAGGGCTGGTGGTGGAAAGTAGGATGGGGTGCTGGTGGTTGGGGAAGGGGGAGCAGCATGAAAAATTCAAACCGTTATAATATAAAATCCAGATGAATCATGAATGCTTTATGGGAATCAGGGCCGAGCGCACTGGATGTTGAAATTGTGCTCAAAGAGGCCTGTCGTGTGCGCGTCCTCTGCCAGCGCCACATGCGACACCGAGGGACGGGGACGTCGGCCCTCTCCGCTGTGAAAACGAGCCGCGGAGGGCAGTGAATGGAGGATGCCAGGAACATGTTAAAAGCTTTTAGGGGCCAGAGGCCTTTTGTCGGCGAAGTCCGCCTAATTGCTTTCATCCCTCGCCGCAAGGGCTTGTTGTTGTGCACGGCGAGTGGACATGAACGGATGGGTCCATCTGATGAAATATTAACAAATCTTTGCTTACAACCAACGCTCTCCTATTGTTGGAACATAGCATTCCAAGGAAAACTTCAGCTGTCATGAATAATAGAGCATCCAATTAGTGGAACATCCTCGCACGTGGTTTTGATGAAAGAGCGCGGTGAACTGAGGTTAGATGCAGCTTTACTAAGGGAGATCACTTATGACTTTATGACGCAGGCGTCAAACCTGCTGGAGTGCTTTTATTAAGGAATAAAAACACTGATATGATTCTCGACAGAACCCCGGGCCGAACGATTGAGTCACTTAGGGAAGATAAACCGTGATGAAACTGCTTTACAACAGTTTGTCGAAGCAGAGGCTGAGCTCCTATTGCAGCAGTTGACTGAAACGTGGGAGCTCAACCTGCCTCCAGACCAGGTGTCCATGGCGACCTACTAACTGGTGAATTGTTCTGCTTTGATACAAGCCTTGTGCACAGAGGCGGGTGGTTTATGTACAATTTATTGGGTGGCATGAGATGTTGACAGCGTGATAAAATAGTTATATAGATGTTGCCACAGTGTCACACTTTTGCTGTATGATTTAAAGCAAGAATGTCAAAATGTACAAGACGATCCATGTTCACCATGACGACTGCTGCCAATATAACATCAATACCACTGTAATATTTTTATAGCCTCAACATTACTATCCCCAGTGTTTATATATACTTTCTTTGGTACACTGTTAACAACCAGTGGGAGTTTATTTTTTTTTTATTTTGTAGAAATATGGCAATTTGTAAATGGAAAAAAAAAAGTTATCTTGCTCAGAAAGTCAATGGATGATAATGTCTCCTGATTAGTAATTATAGCTCATATGGCAGGTAGCATGTGTTTCTGAGGATATTTAATGGAAGGAAATCTTCAGCAGAACCAGATGGAGGAAGGGTGGCCATCTGCCTTGACCAGTTGGGGGTAGGAGAATGGGCTGAAGATGCAGACATGAGCCCAGGGTCAGGGATACCTGCTAAAAACACAAAGCTTTGCAAAAATCATAACAAAAGTTGTGGTTGGAGGATAAATGTGGGAAGAGGCCTGATGCATCATGTGAGATCCAAGAGCATCCACAGCATGTAGCAGAACAGCTAAAGGCGCTGCTCACTCCTCACCGCAGGTATTTAAAGAGTAAAACACCTGAAATCTAGAGGTAGGAATG
Organism: Poecilia latipinna; assembly: GCF_001443285.1. Taxonomy (NCBI): domain Eukaryota; kingdom Metazoa; phylum Chordata; class Actinopteri; order Cyprinodontiformes; family Poeciliidae; genus Poecilia; species Poecilia latipinna. The sequence continues at coordinate 144,540 of NW_015112822.1, forward strand.
CTGTCTTTATGACTTTAATTTGTCTAAAAGTTAAAAGTTATTCAAGTGACAAGAGACTTCCACTCACTGTTGATATAGTACAGAGCTACACATCCTTTGAGATGTGATAGAGTTGTGAAATGTTCCTCTCAAAGCTCTTGATTTAGTCCAGACCCCATGCATCGATAAGAAATGGTCCATAACAAAGAGACCATCTCCATTGGCTTGGTGGACTCAGCCTTCTGAGTTAATTCAGCAGCTGAAGGGCTCCGCATGGCCAAGCCAAAGGACCAAAATCTGTTCTGATTGTCACAGCTACATGACAAAAATCATGTTGTTTTTGTTATGGTCTGGCTTTTAAACCATAAAAAATGAAAGAGAAGCAACACATAGGATAATTTAAAAGGGAATTTATTTAACAAAAATCATAACTGATTGGGGAAGAAAGGGAGAAAGGGGAGAGAGTGGCAGGGAGACAGAAGGAATGAGCTGCTTAGTCAGAGAAAGTGGTGCATCTTAAGGTGGATCTGACATTATCTGGAGACACTGGCCAGCTGCCTCCACTCCCAATCAGCACCAATTAAGGAGTCCAAAACATGGATGTTAGAGACCCACAGGAAAAGGCCTTTGGCCGTAACATTTTGTACTCAGCCCCCCTGGTGAACCGTTTGCCCCATCTCCATGCGAAGCTATTGAATGATTGGTCAGCATTTCATGGGTGTGTTTGTTTACTGTCTGAGGCAGTACACCAAGGACGTATTCTTATAGCTCCCCCTCAGAACATCTTACCGATAACTAACGTATGTTTCCCTGAAACCACGTGTCAACAGTTTGACTTCAATCCGACCATCGAGTCACCTGATGAGAACTCGAAGTTCAGCTACTGCACCTTCGCTTCAAAAACACTCAGCTGAGGAATTTCAGGCATCTGATAAGGATTACTCCTCAGTGACTCAAAAGCTTCTGGAAGAAGTGTATGTTTATTCTGATTGGGGACATTTTTAGGAAGAAAGATAACTGAGATTCCCTTCTTAACATGTCACCCCAACAAAAAACAATCTTGTACAAACACAAAAAGCTGGATGGATGGGCATCCATTCTGGATTTTTTCAGATGTAGTGAAAGGAAAGAGGCTTTAAATGATGGAAACTGAATTAACAATGTGCAGCAGAAGCTTTAATGACTTCCTTGCCTTCTCTGTAAAGCAGTTGATCAGGCCTTGGTGGTCATTACTGTCATTCTACAACAATCCCAAGGTTTAATTCACACTTTGGTTTGAAAGGCATTTATTAAAGTGAAAGCACAAAGGTTGAACTCGGCTGCATTTCCTGAAAGTGGAAGCCTCCCTCGCTAGCAATAATAAAAAAAAAAAAATAAATCCCTTAAACAATGGCAGCCCTCTTAATATTTCATGTGTGTGCCACACAAAAGGAAGGCAAGTTTGTCAATAGAAGCGTTTTAGTCCAGTAACCTCAGCTCGGGGTGTACCCGTTGACTGAGTCTTTTCAGAGAGAAACAATTAAAGTGCTCAAATGTCAAGCAGCAGGTGGGAACGAGAACTACTCAGAATTTCAGCCCACCAGCTGGTTTACAGGCTGTGTGGTCACTGAAATTTACAGCCAGAATACATTATACCTCACCCACACAATTTGCAACAATCAAATTACATAATTCTGTCAATCTAAGCCAACGATATGATCACCCCGGAGAACACGGTCAGGGTCTGCAAATTTATGTCTTTGGATTCAAAAGAAAAGTAAAAGCTTAATGTGTAAGTATTCTACATAGGCTTGCAGTACTTCTGGAGTCCACCCAGAGTTTACAAGCCAGGACATTTGCACCTTCACAGGCTGCCGATTTCTCACAGTTGAACACACATCCCAACACACACAGACATGCACAGCGAACTCACACTTATAGACAATTGGGAAATCCCACTTTACACAACCTATTTAAGTGGGTGGAAGCTGAAGCGAAAGTCTAAACCACGGCACGATGAATCTTTTGTTCGTTAATATCTAATATTTCAGCGGTGTGTTACGCCAGCAGTCCCAGTACCTCCACACTCTGCTCTCCAACCATGCATGCACATTGCCTGTGGCGACGCCTGTATCTCTGTGATAAAACAGCTTCTATGTGTTTGTGGCTTTAGGGGCGCAGTCATACATCTCACTTGGTGCCTCATTGGTGTGTGTGAACACTAAACTGAATTAAAAATTCACAAACACAAATTTGTCAACCATATTATCCTTTGGGAAAGAATATTTTTCAAGTGCCAAAGCAGGAAACCCAAGAAGTGTAAAGACACTTTAGAACCTCAAATACACACAAGGAATGGTGTCTTAGAGGGAAAACCCCCCCCCCCCATCTCTGTAAGTCTCGAGAGATGAGCCTCCTCACTTCTAAGAGAAGGAACTCAGCCAAATGGCACAGTGCCCTTTTATGTTACTTTCTGTGCTTTATCTGCGTCACAAAAATCCAACCGAGCGTGGCGAAGAGAGGGAGCAGCTGTGGTGAGGAAGCAAGATTGTGAAGGCCACGTGGATCTTTGAACGGTTTGCTGTTGAGGCGGTTTGGGCAACTCGGGCCCAACCCATTGTAGGTCCATCTGGATGGAATCGGTCACACAGGTCCGCGTCTCCCTCCGTCTCAATCGGCTCTCCGTGTTTACAGACGCCGGCGCCAGCTCCAATCACCACTTTGCCAAGCTGTGCCCATGTTTATCGCCGTTTCCCCTGGTGCGCGGTCGCATAAACACAGATGTGCATGCAAACACAAACCCACACAGTCTATGTCTTTCTTTGAGTGGCCAGATAAGAAAACATGACATTATCTCTCTTTTTTTTTTTTTTTTGTAATGTTAGTGAAACCATGCACGCCCGCTGACGCGCCTGCAGCTCATCTTCGGTGTGTGTGTATACATTCAAAATGCTAATGCTGTATCTGTCTCCATGACCTTTTCTTCTTTGGTGATGCCCGGTGTTTTTATAAATACTGTGCTGATATCCTAGGATGTGTAATTACTGCACCGCGGCAACACTGCCTCTTTATTAGTTTTCTGACAATGGCCCTCCCCGTCACCACCGAGGCTTGTGAGTGTGTGTGTGTGTGTGAGAGAGAGAGAGAGAAAGAGAGGCTTTTGTGTAGCCCTGTTTACACAGCTGCACATGATCAGCACTTGTGTTTCTGTTCACACACATCTGATAATGAAACTTTTAGCATGATGATGTTCTGATTTTACTTGCCAGTTAAGGCCATCAATGTCTTTAAAACCAGAAGCTTTGATTGATGGGTTAATTTTGTAGTTCCTCATCAGACCAAGCTTCTGTTGTTGCCTTTTTTCACAATTACATGTGTCTGCTTTTTGTGATCTCTGGATGAGTTATTGTCCTCTTGTCCTAAATTTGATGGGCTGGTGACTTCTGGGAAGGTTCACCACTAGATTTCTCCATTAGTAGATACTTGCTCTCAGTGTAGCCTTCCAGAACTTTAGACATGGCTTGACTTTGAGTCAAGCCATGTCTTATCATCAGACTTATCATCAGACAGGTCCTTAAGTTATTTTTTCGTCTCTCCTGGCTGAAACTAAACTCTGCTTACTAAAAATATTGCTTATTACCACTTATTTATGTTTTAAAAGGCGTGGGGTATTTTTTAACAAATGACCAAGTCGAAAATTTAAAATTTTGAAAATTACTTTTTGTATTTACTCTGCAAAGACATAAGAAATCCATATTTTCATGTCAACATAGCATTAATATGTGCTGGACTTCTGCACTCACTACGTGTGGTTATATACAAAAGCATGAACGGTATTCATAATTCTGCTTGTTGAAAGGGTCTGTTAGTACAAGGCTTTGTGTTCATCAATACATTCTCCTCCAGTTCAGATCCGAGGATTAGGGCCGTTTGAACTTTGTGGTTTTGCATAAAAATTGCAAGTCCTGGATGCTCCGGCATAAAAAGGAGCTGGCTAATTGCGAGGTGCCCCAGCATGCTGGGATGGACTCGCACTGTTTCTTCATGGGGTGTCCTCAAGATCTCTTGAACAACACAGCAATAACATTACAGTCGGAGTGGTGTGTAATAGATGCTTTCAAAAAGCGGCAGAGAATAGAAGGGTTCTTCTGAAGTTGTGCAGCGGTCTGGTGTCACCGGGCTTTCAGATAGAAACTGCGAGTGCTCAGTCAATGCATGGAATGCATGTATGCAGATTGGAACGTATCCCAATCACAGCAGGGAGTCAGACAGGAAAGTGAATTTATCCACTTGTAAATGGGAGATACTGTTAGCTTCAGCGTGTGGAAGCATATTCTGAATCGCTCCAATGCTGGAGTTATGGTCCCTCGTGTCCACATCGGATCAACATGCATCTAAGCAGCAAACGCAGCAAAAGCAGGCCGGGGCGTGCCAGTTACGGGACATAATTGCTACTAATGACCATTAGGAGTTTGGTTTACATCCTCCGGGGGCCGTAGAAAAGGCCTTTCGTCTTATCAGTTGATTAGGAACAAATAGTCGGGCCGGATCCTGCATATTAAGTAAGCAGGAGGCTAAAATGGTGTTACTCTATAAACGGGAAGCCTAATGGAGTGGCGGGAAGCTCATCCCCTGCTAATGTGTCAGCAAATGGATAAGTACTCACAAACCCTAGCTCCAGTTGTCAAATACTGTTTTTCTTCAGTTTTCTTTCTTTTTTCTTTGGGAGTCTAAATTGTATGTGGTGGTGTGCGGGTAGGGGTATGGGAGGGGGGTAGCCAGGAGATTAGACCTCCTTATAACTCCATCATGTTTTAGTGTCGTAGGAAGATGTGCCTTAGGCAGACATCGCCTTAGCATGACTTACCATCTGGCACGAATGAAGTTTTGAAACCGTCCACCGATCGAAAGGTTTGAGTGCATCCAACTGAAGAAAGTCCAACTTCATTTCTGATTAATTTATCTAATAACTATTAAGTCACTTGTGGGGGGGGAACTCAGATCTTCATTCACCCCAGTGTTGGCTAGGTTCACACAACAGTCAACACAACCCAAATCCAAATTTTTTTATATTGTATATCTGATCTTTTCACTCCCTAAAAAAAATCTGATTTGTGCCACTTCTGTATGTGGTACTAAATTTGATTTTCTTTTTCAAAGCATCTACAGTTTGTGTCATGATTTGGCACCAGAAGAGGCCAGGCGTGGTAAATCGGGGTGTGAATGATGTGTAATTATGAAGGAATCCTGTCAGTGAAGTGCATTACATCCCAATCCCAATCCCAGTCACACCACACTTAGTTTTAACTACGCATCCAAACAGAGTCCTCTACAGAAGTTGCTGCTAAAGAGCCACAAAATGTCTTTTTTTTTTTCTTTGTCTTGCTATGAGCTTGTGATGATAGCGTTGGCTCCATTGTTGAATAACTTTAATAGCGATCCATAGATGGCGGTGTATATTATTACTTCCGTAGACAGTGTGCCACTTTGTAATGTCTAGGTTGGTCTACGTCTATGGGTCTCATTGGGATCGTAAACTGTTTGTACTGTAGACCATCGAGACCTGATGTGTGAACATGGCCATCATGTCTGGTCTTTAAATTGAAAGATGCTTTTGGCACTAGTAAGTAATTTCACAGGAACGTTCACCTGCTCTACCCACAGAGCCACCAAGCGCACCCTGAACACCAAACCTCACACCCTTCATTCCAATACACACACTTCACCAAATGTGGTTGAGATGCGTTATTACAAGTACAGTGCAGTGACAGCGACTTTACTTCCAAAACCAGTGAGACACATCAACGCAGCTCTTTACTAAAGTCACTTCAGCTTCTCCAGCAGCATCTCTGGCATCCAAACTGTCGGTGACGGCAGCAGCGTTGTTTTTCCCCTCTCACAGGATTCATTTGCATTATGCAAATGAACAATTGATATGGATCTTCTCCCCTCCGATGAACATTTTGCACAGCAATTTACCAAGCAAGTAATTACTTATTGACAGAATAATATCACACAGGAAATTGTCGTGTAAAAATGACAAACCCATCTCATTGTAAAGGTAGTTAAAAAAGAAAATAATAATAATAATAAAAGAAAAAAAAATCTAATATGAGTAATAATAAAATTAGAAGTTGTCGGTTAAATGGACGTGAGTGATTGAGTCAGGCAGCCATCACGGCTGTTCTCGCCGCGCTCTCTCCGCCGCCACCTGTGGTTGCGCCCTGCGCCCGTGGCTTTGCATTTTAATTAATTCCAAACATTATTAAGGATACAAATTCACTGTCTCACTCGAGTGCACTACGCAATGTAGTTGAGCTGCAAGAATATCAGTAATTATCCATGTTGTGATGGAATATTTAGGCTGCGTGCGTGTAACCTGGGTTTTACATTGTGTCGTGACGAGCGATAAAACTTTCTTCTTTTCTTTTTGTTTTTTTGTTTATTTGTATTTCATTTTTCAAGAACAAAATAAAAGAGTTTGAAAATATTCTTTGGAATAAGTGATGTCAAACAGAACCAGGACCGCCTGTAGCTGCTTGTATGCAAAAGACTCAGCTACTCCAACGTGATCCACGCTGTTGAATTATGAATCAAAGGCTGCATTCAAAAGTGCATAAAAATAATTTAAGATTTCATACATTTGTGTTTATTGTTTTTTTTGCAACTTGTTTTCTACTTGGGAATCCCCATGGCATCGCTTCCCCATAAACTGCACTTCAGAGTCTTTACTTCTGGTTAGGGGAAAAAAAAAAAAATCAAACAGCCATCACACGAGTCAATAAAGCAATTAATATCGCTGCGGCAGAGTCCAGGATCAATGGCAGGAAACATGTTGGAGGCTTCTTAAGCCATTTAACTCATAATGAACCTCCTCTCATACGTTCCCTTTTCTCCCCACTTTTGTTGCACAAAGGAATTATTTTCCGGCACGTTTGCATCAGCGCCGTTCCAGCTCTAATATCCAGCATCCCCACAGATTGGCACCTGGAGGAAAAAAGAGAAAAGGGGGGAGAAAAAGAGAGAGAGAAGAAAGAAAAAAAACAGAGGTCGGTGTGCAGCTGCATTTTCTTCCCTCAGTAATCGAATTCCTCAAAAGGGGTCCATTTTTCTTCATCTCCCCAGGTCCACAGGACCTTTAAGCAGAGCAAGGCACCAAAAGAAGGCGCCATAGAACACAATTATAATTCCAATATAGTCTTGTAAAGAAAATATAAACAGATAGCTTGGCTGCAGAGCTGCCCTGCTATTCTCCCACAGGACTGGTAATAAAGTAGAAAAGATGTAACGCTGGAAGAGGCTTTTTTACCCCCCTGTCCTTTTCTCACGTCAGAAATTGAAAACTGTGGCTTTCTGGAGGAGGATGTTGGTGGTGGTGGTGAAGTGAGCAGGGGGTGGGGTAGTCTACCACGGCCATTAAAGTGGTTTTAAAAATGAGTATTAATGCACGTGCGTTGATGAGTACGGATGTTGCTCTGCCATCCTGGTGAGGGTGCTTTTGCATCTGTATCGTAACTCTGCATGTTCTTCCCATAAGCCCCAGTTCCTGAGCCCTTCCAAGTCTCTGACAGGGGCGTGCGGGGGATGTGAGGGAGAGAGTATGGGAGGACACAAACAAGCCGCCGTCTCCCTCCAGAAATCCCAGCAAGAGCAAATTGGTGGCAAATTTGGATTTGTAAGCGTGCGCAGCTTTGCCACTGGCGAGTCTTGAATTCTCAGAGCGAGACATTTTTCTGCCTTTCCATACTGTAGTTCCGTCCTCTTTTGAATATTCTGTTTGTTGTGTGTTGTCTTGGGGGTTGCATTTGTTTTCTGCCCGTTTCTTCTTTTCTGTTCCAATCGTCGGGATATGAGGAAGAAGAAGAAAAAACGAGCAATACGCTGCTTATGATAATTTTCTGGGATAGGTTGCAACTGTCCTAATAATTATTACTGCGTCTATAGTGGAAAGCACTTGGGGACACAGCTTAAGGGTGTGTGTGTGTGTGTGTGTGTGTGTGTGTGTGTGTGTGTGTGTGTGTGTGTGGGATGAATTGTGTATTCAGTTACTGTTGTGACACTAATCCAGGATATTCAGTTTGGGGGAAAAAAGCAAAATAATGTTGGCAGGTTTACACACAGACATAGAAACCAGTTTTGTGGCCATTTCTCATTAATTTTAATGTCTTAACCAGCTGACGTTAGGAGTTTAATCAAATGTTTGGGATATTGAAATGTCAAAATTTCCCTTGAAAGTGGAGTCATTTTTGCAAACAGCTGTCCAGTCGCTGTCAATATGTGTTATGAGCTCCATATGTAGGTATTTGAGGCTCTTATGTGAGTTTGATAGGAAGTACTTTTGAGTGGTTGCCTCGTGTTGACGAACCTTCCACCACTCTAAAATTGTTTGTGTGTCAACATTTCAGACACACTCAAATCTAGAGATGCACCAGACAAAAATTTGCGCCAATAGCGATATCCAATTTTAATATTGCTTCCCTGGATCATAGACAATATTTAACAATATTATATATATTATACATGTCCTTTCGACACATTGAATAAACAACCACACCGCTGACTTTACCATTCTTTTCTCTTCTTCAGTTAAACTTCCCACAGTCCTTTGCTGCATCGCTGTCACTATCACATGACCAAACAAATGTCACATGACGAACTTCCTCCCCCTAAAGAAACAAATAGAAACAAGATGTAAATAAATATTGGCTGTTAATACAGTCTTATTTAATTGCACTTGTATAAAAAAGCAGGACAAATATCGGCCAATACTGACATTGGCGCCGATAAATCACGCAAAGCCATTTACCTCCAGGAAACTCCTGTCAATGTAACATTCTCCACTGATTCAAATCTTGAATTGATATGATTTCTGTTTGCAGTTCAGTATTTGGGTATTTTTCCCTTGAAAATAAAAATTGCAGCTTGAAGAGCTAATGAAGCTAATCCTAATGCTGCTTGATTACTAGCTAGCATTTACAGAGCAGCCAATCCAGGAGCACCATTCATTTGACTTTTTTCCGACTGACAGTCTCCGCTGTGCGTATTGATGCACATATTTGATGTCTGAACTGTTAAAACCAGCAGTTATAAGCACTTTTAGAGGGAGTCTCAAGTATTCAAGGAGACTGGCAACTCGTGAGTGGCTGTGATTCCTAATACTCATGAACACTGGGGTCTGTAATACGTTTAGCCATCCTGTTCACTACTTAAAGTCCCCCTGATCTCTGATAGCCTGACTAAACCACAGACATGTCCTGACTTGATGTCATGTCCTTTGAATAGCATCTTACACCTTTCACTCACTGAAAATAGCTAATTTTCTGTTTTCCTTTTACAGTCTCTTGTCATCTGCTTGGGGACTTTTTATGAAACCAAAAAAGGTTTCCTCGATGTTTATTTTTATTTGGTACTTTTAATTTTAGAAGACATATTTTCATCACTTTAACTATAGGAAAAGTCGATTTAGTCTTACCAAGTTTACCTGAAGACCAGTCTCCCAGTGCTGGTTGGCTGCTTGGCTGCACAGGTCCCTGCTGAGTGTAAATCACACACAGACACAGGCAAGGGTGGGTGTTCCTGAGGGAGTGTGAATGTATGAATATGCCAATCCCTTATTCTTCTATGTGTGTGTGCGTGTGTTTGTGAGTGAATCTCGGGGCAGTGAGGGCCCCAGCAGGGCCCGGGAAGGCATGGAGGAGGTGGCGGTGGTGACAGTTCAGCGCGAGTATGGGAAATGGCATAGTGTTACTGCAGCCACTCATCCGTCTGCTGTGACACCCAGCGTGCATGGAAGATGTCTGCGGGACTCGGCAACGGCGGAGAGGAGGACTGGTTGTGCAGAGGAGTGAAAGTGTCATCCTCTCTGTAAGTGTCACTCTGTCTGTGGTCGGCTTGTCTCGTGTCGCTGCTCTGCGGCTCGTTGTCGCTCTCCAAATGTCCGATCAAACATTTGCGTCCAAATTTCTTTTCGTTTCCTTTTTTGCCATTGGGGGGAACTCTGGGATGTCTCGCATGCTTATTCGCGTAAATATGTGTTCTAAATATCAGTTTTGGCCATACTTATTATCCTCTGACCCTCAAAGTAACAGAAGCAAACACTTGGAGCATCATCACTGGTTGAAGTCTACCAACACTGCTAATGAGCCAATTAAACGCGGGCATAATGACCAGCCTCAACCACCAATACACTATTCATATCTATTTCTGACTTGTGGTCTTATCTCTTGCAACAGTCAGAATGAAAATATGTTGTTAGATTTCTATTTATTTATTGGTCTAATGTCAAGATATCACAAGATGAAAACCATAGCAGCTGGCTGCTATATGTTTTTCCCTGTTGTGTTTTAAAACCAATTTCTATAAATGTCAGTCGTGAAATGATGCAAATCAGTATTAAAGGTTCTACCAGTACACTCACTAACCATTTTATTATGTATTAGGGCTGCTTGATGTCAGAAAAATATGTCAATGTGATAATATTCTTAAAAACAGATATTGGTTGATTTCTACATTTTACTGACACTGTTCTTGGTTCAACATGAAAGAACGTCTCCACCACTTACTATTTGGATTTGATCCATTGGGCCAATGGATCAATGGATCCATTGGCCCAATGGAACCTGGCCAAAAGTTCCAGGTTTTACTCTCTTTTTGTACGGTGGGCGACTGGTACAAACGGCGAAACATGCAGCAAACACATGAATGATGCAAACCGCAAAACAAACAATGAACAATGCTGCAAACGAAGAATGCTGCAACCACAGGAAGTAGAATCAAAATGATGAAAATAGCAAAAACGGCAAGAGTGAAAGGCTGCTACACAAAATGGAAGTGCTCCAGACCACTAGGGGGAGTCTGGAGTAGGTTTCATGCTGCTGTTCTATAAAAGTAGTCAAGTATAACACACATTTTCTTTCTTCCTCCAACTTTCTTCTGGCCATCCTGTCAAATCTTCACATCCAGTTTTTACTGATGGTTTGGCCCCATATGATTGTTGGTCGACTCCCCCTAGTGGCCTGAATATTTGCCGTTCCCTTTCCTATTGCGGCATTTTCCCTCAAGCTTCTATTTCTTGTGGTTGCAGATGCTCAGTTGGTTCTATGTGTCCCAAACTGAGCCAAGAAAATATCTCTCACAGCGTAACAGCCCCACCACCAGGCTGGACTGCTGTTGAAACACATGGGCTTGAGGGTCCAATGTGTGTGTGTGTGTGTGTGTGTGTGTGTGTGTGTGTGTGTGTGTTCAAAGATGGTATTCTGTAATGAGTAATTCTTTAAATCCCTACCATCTTTTTATCAACTCTTACTAAAGGGAAACGCTGACCTGTCAGAGGTCAGAAACTTTGACCTCTCAAAAGAGAAGTCAGAGTTTGTCTTTTGAACTCTGACCTCAACAAACCCAATTGAAAATGTCAGTTCAGCTTTCAGGTTAATGTTGTGAAATATTCAGATTATCTTGTCATAAACTAACATCCATTTCATTTTAAACTCACTTAAAAAGAAACTAAACCACACTTTTTTTTCAGATAAACTGTATACATTTAGTGTAAGTTTGTCTAATTTTGCAATATTTGGTCTAAAGCTGTCTCAGTGCTGCCCTCCTTGAGTTGGAGGGTGATTAGTGCAGTTGAATTTTCCTGAACAGCTTGGTCGAGGTTTATGTTGCAGCTCCAGGTTCAGGTATAAAACCACCTCATCCAGTCACATGCCCCCAGAACGAGTTAGGAGTTGAAATTGTAAGCATTTTATCTCCAATAACGGAGAAAAAAAGCTGCTAGATTTGTCACTAGTCACTTTTTTTGAAAAATTATCACTGCAGGGATCTGAAAAGTCACTAATAGTAGCTTTGTCTTGACCACACCCCCTCCGCGCTCTCTCACACTTGGCCACGCCTCTGAGTGTATCTGGGCTCCACCCACTTTGGTGAAATTTTTCAGTATTTATCATATTGGGCTTACTTCCATTTTAAATCCCATTTCTCCCTCATTCTGATGCTCAGTTTGCCATTCAACAGATCTTCACGCCTAAATGCATCACAGCCGCCTCATTGGCTGATAAGCAGCAGGTGTACTTAATAAAATGGCCGATTTTGCTCTCTGTAGGGACTCAGAATATGCAACACATTCATACACTTCCAGTTGCATATGCATTTAAATTGCAGGTACAGTTTCCCCATCTCTAATGGGGTTTTCTGCTTGCCGAGAACTGAAACGATGCCAGTAATGGTCCGGTAGGAAATGGACCTAAAATGAGTTCTTTCTAAGATTCTAATGTTTTTTTTTTTTTTTTTCAAAGGTTGGGATATTTTCAGTGAACACACCAGAGCGACAGCAGTTTGAAGGCTCCAGTCACCCAATGCTCTAACAGGGGGCAATAATTACAAACCTAAAGTTACGCAAAAAAAAAAAAAAATCCACTTTTATGTCTTTGCGAGAACAAATGGATGTAACAAAGGTCATTCTGGACCGCACTGTTTATGAAACACAATATGTACTCCATACGTTCACATTTGAACGTGTTGTGCGAAGGTGTCGGGTAACACGTACCGAAGTTCACCACAGTCGCTGTACACTTCAGAAAACAACAGTGAGAATATAAATCAAGATATCAAACACAGCTTAATGTTTGATATCACCCATATTAAAATTCATTGACCTTGTAAAATATCAAACCTCAGTGATGCCGTATGAAGTGTGATGGATCACGCTGCCAGGAGAAATCTGAAAATATTTACTTTTAAAATGGGAGTCCATAAAGTCAGATAAAGGCACATTTAGAATGTTTTCATAGTTTTTATTTTACTTGAGATATATATTAATCACTCCTTACAGTGAGGCTACCAGGCAGATGAAGCATTCTGATTAGAAATATTTAGGAAAAATAGAAATGAATCTGTTAGTTGTTGTTTATAGTATTTAAAAAAACAAACAAAAAAGATTGAGCTTTTTTTCTTTTGTTTTGCTTTTGTGATTGGTGGCACAGAATGTTTGGGTTGGGGACGGGGAAGAATCGCTGATTTAGATAAAAATGTCATGATTTAGAATGACCTAGTCAAAGTCCAGATCTAAATTCCACAAAGAATCTGTGGTAAAGCATGAAAATAATCCTGTTTACAGATAATCTGCATCCAATCTGGCAGAGGTTGAGTTTTTTTTTTTTTTTTTCAAAACCCATAGAAAGCTAGCAGAGACAAACCCTAGAAGATGCTATCGCTAGCACATCAGAAGGTGGTTCTACACAGGATGTAGAATCAGTAAGGGGTTTCAAATGAACGCCAATGTTTTCAGATTTTTAATAATAAAATAATTATTAAAAAAGTATATAATTTTCTTTCCATTTAACAGTTTTGCACAACTTCATGATGGTTTTCATGTAAAATCCAAGAAAAACTCTGAAGTTTGTGGTTATGTCACAAAATGTAGACAGAATGTTTGTACTTACACAGACTTCCTTAGTATTTGGCAGAGTACATTTTACAGCATGTTTCAAATGTTTTGGGTATTGTTCCAAATTCTTCTCACAAACATAAAGAAGCAACTTTCAAACATCCAGAAAACTCCAAAACACTGAGTTCCTTTAAATCACAGTTTAAAACCCACGTCTTCAGAGCTGTCTCAGATTAGTAGTAAATGGAACATTGATCAACATATTTGATGTTCATTTGCTTGATGATTTTGATGATGGTGTTTGACAAAATGTAATATTTATTGCTTGTTTCATAATTACTGACTTTTTGATATTGTTTAAGAAGTTGGTGAAAATGTTCTATATGAACAACTTAAGCGTTTTCAGCTCCATGTTGATGCCTGTTGAGCTGAGATCAGTGCTCTGCTCTGGCCGCTATAAAACATTCTTTGACGTCTTTTAGCCTCTTCATAGCTAATTTCCATTTCAGTGTCCATTTGAAAGACCCATTTGTGCCCCAGCTTCAACTCTTTGGCTCATGTTGCTTCAATGTTTCTCACATCATGATCTTTCCTTATGATGCCATCAACTTGAAGTGTTCCTTCTGGAGCTAAGTACCCACGCTGCATGCTGGTGTTGCGCTTAGCAACGGCTTCTTCCTCTGTGAACGGCGTTTTAGCCCACATGTTCACTGTGGATACTCATTTCCTTTACTTTGTCCGTCATCGACTGCAGATAATTGATGATTGATGGATAAGATATTTATTCAGCTTGTTAGTTTTTCTTTAAATGCATGAAAAATACTTATTCATTTAAAGCCAATAAAAGTATTAGTAAGTGTAGAAACTAAAAATATGACATGCTCTATCTTCTCTGCTCCGAAGTTTGCTCCACACTTTGTGGAAGTTACCCCAAGTTCGCTAAATAATATACCAATATTAAAATCATTCTCCTCCAAAGTTTTCACCTATTTAATTCATGTTTTTTTTTCTTCTTCTTCTTCTTCTTCTTCTTCCAATACTCCAACCCCTTCTTTTCTTTGCATTACAATTGCAACTTATTAGCAGAGTTACCTTCAGCATCCAGTCTTTCACAGAGGGGTGACCCAGTTGGGAGCGAGCAGGAGACAAAAAAGACGCGGAGAGACGGAGGGGGGAGCCATAGTCGCTGGAATTTTAATGGCTCCTCGTTGCCAAGCGTGGTCATGAGCCTCCAGTGCAAAAGAGACGAGCCTAATCAAAAGCCGCACGCCGCGTGAGTGACAGCATCAAAGTGCATCTGCATACTGAGGGGGAATTCTCCCCACTTTCTGATTTCTGCACAATTAAAGTGGGTGCGGAAATGGAAATGCGCACTGTGATGATTTCTTCCTCCCTTCCTCTCTCTCTCTCTTTCTCTTCCTCTCTCTCTTTTTCTCACAATCTTTTCTCCTCATTCTCACCATAAACAACACAGGCGCTTTATCCGCTTGCCTCTTATGTTTGTGTACATTATTTTGCAATCCTCAGGAGATACAGAGCGCTGGGAGGAAAGGGGAAGGGAATTAACAAAAAAAAAAAAAAAGGTAGGAAAGGGGAAGCTGAGTGTGGAAATGCAGAGGAGACACAGCTGAGAGGAAGGCAGTAATTTCGCACCGTCACTGTCTGAGGAACATTTTACCACCATGAGTCCCCACACTGAATGAAAGGGGGAAAAAATGCTTTATGAAAACATGCCTCTGAAACACGACGGCGCGACCCGCCGCAGCAGCAGGTGACCAATAATTACAGCACAACTTGAATTATCCACCGTTTCCCAAAGACATTACACAGTAACTTGTCTTCTTTTTCTTTTTTTTCCCCCCGTCTCGCTCAACTTTCCTCTCAGTGTGTTTGTCCGCCGCCGCATATTTTCCCCATAAATATTTCAGATGCAGCAAGCTCATTAAAAACATTTTTATGTTTTTTTTTCTTTTTTTTTTGGCTTGGGATAAAGGAAGAAAAAAAAAAGAAAAACTCCAGCAGGATAAGATTTATTTGTCAGGTTTATATTTGCTATCTCCATCTCCCTGACTCCCATTAGCGGATTGGCTACTTGCGACTGCCACTTCCTATCAAGGGAATTGCTAAAACTCGGCGTGAGCCAGAATGATGGAAATTGTTTTTCCTGCTTCTGCCGTATGACGCTCAAATCTGCCAGGGCGCATGTCTCATGACTGACGGAGCCACTGGGGTTTAGTGGCTCAAGGTGAGCTTGCTGAAAGTATTCACACCGCCTGAACTTTTCCACTTTAAGTCTCATTACAACCACAAACTTAAGTGTTTTTTTTTTTTTTTTTTTTTTTGTAAAGAATCAAACTTTAGCTATCTCAGTTGGGGAGCAATATTCAACTTAAATTTAGGCCTGCACTTTGATTAGGCCATTCCAACATCTGAATTAGTTTTAATTCCATCGTATCTCTGGTTACATCCTAGTCACAAGGCTTCTTCTAAGATGGCCGTGTTTTGTACTCTGGCCAGATTTCCTATCCCTGCTGAGGAAAAGAATGCCCAGAGCATGATGCTTCCATCCCTGTGTTTCTAAGTGATATACATTGTGAATTTTGCATGGTATAGGCTGAAATGTTACGTTTTGGACTCTTCCTCTGGTTACCTCAGGTACATTCCCCACTTATAACCTGGATTAAATTACACTGATATACTGTCAGAGTATTAACTAACTAGTTGACTTCATAAAGGAAGTGATTGCACTGGATATTCTTTAGGGACCTCAGTGTAAACGTGCTGAATACAAATGCACATCACATACAAGACAGTTACTTATGAAAAGTTTTGAAGATGATAAATTTTTTTGTTTATTTCTGTCGTGGACAAGAGGGATCAATATAAGAGCCACAAAGCCATGAAAATTATGCTAAAAATAACTTCTGTTTAAGGACAAACTTTATTTTAGCATAGCTCCTTCTTAGCATAAATTCTAATTTAGTATAACTTCTGTTTTAGAACAATGTATGTGTTATAATTTCCTTGTTAGCATAAATTATAGTTTAGTTTAAGATCCTTTTTAGCATAAATGATTGTTTGCCATGACTTCCCTGTTAGCATGCACTTCATTTTACCATAACTTCTATTTCAGCATTCTGGGTGAAAAATACATTGGCCAACAAACAGTCGTCTCTTACTTCATGTCGCTGTTTCACACAAATCCCAATGAAATGTGCTGAAATTTGAGCCTGTAGCAAAATATAGAACCACACAAAATATAAGTATTACAATACGCTGTCATTTGCAATTAAATAGACAACCAAAATGGAGAATGACTTGGACTTTTACTTGAGATGCACAATCTTTACAAATTGACTCTAAAGCTCCACCACTGAAACATTAATGTTATTAAAAGAATAGACCTCTGGTTTGTGTGGGTATAGAATGTTACAAATAGCAGTATTTAGGTCTCATACCAAATTTAGTTACTTTTACTGCCAGCCTACTGAGAATGACAACCTCAGCGAGTTAGCACAATGCCTAACGCTCATTTATCACAAGCTCCTTTACCGCACAGATCTCCCCATCCTGTGACGTCCTCTGATTTCTTTCTTTCTTTTTTTTTGATCATCCACTCATACTGATGATGCAGGTCAGTAGGCTTGGCCACCCCGTTTCTGTGCGCGTAAGCATTTCTGCCAGCATCTGGAGCGGCTAAATGGATATTGGAGCGCCGTCGCAGGAGCCCAGAGAACGTTGGACAGTGGTTGAGATTGATGAGTGTTTGGGCTCTTTCCCCCGCGACCCCGCCGCATCTGGCAGGAACAAAGTCAGGCAGGTGTGACAGCCAGCATCTATCTGCTAGTCAGCTGCAGGAGGAAGGGGGGAGGGAGAGGGGGGACTTGTATCGGGACACGCACACACACAAAACCGCATCACACAGCTTGTGTTTTCTGAGCATTTTATCAAGCTAGGATGCGCACACAACCACACCAATCCGTCACACGAATACACTGCCGCCGGGAAGTGAGGCAAGTGTGCTTACATTCATTAAATCGCACACACACGCACGCGCACACACACACACACATACACACACACACATAAATGTACATGCACAGGGAGAAAAAAGAAGAAAAAAAACACACAAAAATAAATAAATAAAAAGCTCTTCCTGGCAAGCCTTAGTGTGCGTCTTTCCAGGAAGAAGTGGTTTAGCAGTGCTGACATCCTTCAGATGTCTTCGGGCTCTCATGTCTTATTATGGGAGACAAACGGCATGTCGCCTCAACGTCGTGTCGCGACTCGTTAGCTCCGGACATGACAGCCACGACGGTGCGTTTCGCCGCGCCGACGGATTTAACACGTGGAACAGACAGCGCGGGTTGGGACCGGACATGTGAACGGGTTTTAGGTTGAGCAAATTTTCTGCCATGTCTGGAGGGAAAAAAAAATAACAATAAAAAAAATACAAATATAGGTTTATGAAAATTATTTTCAGCCAGATTTGTCTGGTTGTCCTCAGTTTTCAGGGTGCCTGCTCTCAGACAGCAGCTAAAGGGAGAAAAATAAATAAAATAAAATAAAATAAAAAAGTACTGGTTGTACTACAAACCGTTGAAGAAAGCGGTGACTGTGTTGACTTCTTGACTGTTCCCATGTTGTTTCCTGTAAGAAGTTGTTAGTAGAAGCATTTCCTTCCTACAGTTGGTCTTTGAACTGGTTCAAAATAAGCAGTCAGAGGAAACAGTGAGGAAGACTGTCACACAGGGATCCCACAAATTTTTCATCTCAGTGTTCTGCACTTTTCGAAATAGGGTTTTATGTGATTTTGCAGCAGATCTGGACTTGGAAAAACGTATCTATCTAACTTAATGTTATTATTGCTCCTATTATGTTCTAAGGTTAGAAAAATGTCTCTTTGGGAATATTTAGATAAAACTTATTTCAAATTTGATCACACTCATGAAATATTTTAGATTAAACAGTCCAACACTACATTAGAGAGCTTTGAAACTGCAGATTATAATTAGTCATGCCTTTAATTTAAATGCTATGTTTGATATTTTTCCAGTTTTAAAACCACAGAAACTGTTTAAAACCCTGAAGTACAGATCTCTAGATGTCGACAATGTTGTATGAATTCCATACAGCTTCCTAAGCCACTCCTGCCACATTTTGTACACAAAATTTTAAGATTGAGTTTCTTGTGAAAATACAAGACAGTCAGGAAACCAGAAAGTCCATAAACATGAATTCAGGAAGCAGACAGAACTGAGGCAGAGCTCAATGTACTGAAAAGCTTTGGTGAAAGAGTTTCAGGAAAAGAGGGGATTACAGCAATAAGAATCACTCAGGCAACAAAGGAAACCAAGGAGTAAATATGCAGAGAAGAAGGGAAAAATAAAATACTGTCCAGTTGCAAGTGAGGCTGACAGTGACCTTTGATCTGATGTTTTTCACCTTTTGTGTGCTACCTCAGCAAACTTAGAAAATCACATCAGAATGTTTAAAGTTTAGTAGCTCACAATTATCTGGGGTGTGTCATTAATCTCAAACGTATCATAGAGGATATTGTAAGAAATAATTTATTATAAGTCAATATTTGACCATTAGCAGTGTCTGACTAGCCTGGTCATTGCGTTCCTGCGCACTTCTGCTCAATTCTCATCTCCCTTTAGCACGCCGTCTGGGATTTCTCCCTTTGAGCTCGATTTCTCTAGTTTCTACCAGGCCAATTAGCAGACAGAGGGAGCAGTTGTGAATGATGACATTGATTTTCTGCTCTGCACACAATTTCCAGTTAGCTTCATTGGGCTAACAGCTACACACTAATGATTGGTTGAGATAAGATCCAATCATTTCGAATTTCAACAGAGTCCACACCTCCAGCATGTTCATACTCTTTATACGAAGCAAATCGCAGTAAGGGAGATTTTTTTTTTTTTTTAATACCAGGGTTAGTATTAGCCTAAATGTACAAAAAACAACAAAGCTAAATTAACAAAAGCATGATTTGTCAAGAAACAATTCTTAAAACCAATTCTGACACAACCAAACATATAATAGCTAGTTTGATTTTTAATATAGTTCCATTTCTGATAAACATCCACTTCGGCTTAAATCAGCTCTTGATGATTCAAATTTCCTAAACTCTTAGGTCTAAAATGTTGACTAAGAAGCACAGCTGATGTCAGAACAACACAAAAAGGTGATCCTCGACCCACAGACAGCCAATTAGTGTTGCCTTTCACACTGACACACTTGGCGTAAAGTCAACATGTGGAATTGAGTGACAAAATCCTTGACAGGGTTGAGCAGAACAGACGGTGTATCACATATCGGGAAGACAACAGAGACACATGTTTACACTCCCTCCTGACATTCTGAGCAGCTGACAGTCACAGCCTTTAAGGCCTGTGGGGCTAATGGTGAGCAACAGCAGGATGCTATCAATCTACTGTAATGAAGGACACACAGTGAACGCTGCAGGAGAAAATAAGGGTCAGTTGTTCAGGTTTCCAGATGAAATAAATGGATTCGTAATGTGTTCATAAATTAGAGGTTCTAAGATACGCACAGATACTGGACGGCCTGAATAAAAGAAACCAATAATCGAGCCAAAGGAATTTTTGATATTTCTTTATTTTTAGCCAAAATAATTTTTGATTCTTCCTCAGTCCACAGTGCCTCCAATAGCTACATGAATCTTCCCATCTTTTACCAGTTTTTGGCACCATCCCCCCTTCCATAACATTTACCAGGGTAAAAACTAGTTTTGGGACTAGATTTAAACTTTTTGTCAAGTTATTTGCTGGATCTATAAATAATTTAATGTGACTAGAAAACCAAAAATCAACAAAACAAGCAACATTTTTAATTCAAAACAATTTTTTTGTCGATAAATTATTAAATAAAAAATACATATGTCTTTTCCAGCGTCCTATCAGATTTTTTATTTTTTTTAAACAAAAGCTTAAGCCCGATTGGGCCAAGAGAGGGGGCTTTGTCGTCCAATCATGTTAGCGGATGTCGATTGTGTGTCCGATGTATGGATGTACCAGAAACACAATACAAAGGTTCCAGTTCTGCACTTTTACATGTGACAAAAGTGATTGTGTTAAAATTTTTAACACCTCCCTAGTAAAAACAAATTAGAAATCAGAAAATTAATCTCGGTAGGGATGAAGTGCGTTTCATCCCTACCGAGTTCTAGAGAGGGAGAGTGCTCATTCTTTTATATCAATATTTTTATTGTTGAGTAGCAATAAGAATAATTGCTGCTTTAGGTTTTAAATAAAAACAAAGAAATCATCTCATTGGCCGTTTTACATATTTGTGTAAAGATCACTGTAATACTGGTGAAATCTCTTACCAGTCCAAGACTAGTTACTAGTTATACAGAATAGTTTGGTTTAAAGTGAGCAGCCTTAACAAGTGCATGTTGTTGCAAACTTGCAGCTGCATAACTATCCAATCTGTTTTCCGTCAGAAAAGAGTGGGTCTGCATGCAGTCACGCGGGTAGAGTTTGCTGTGAAAACACCTCTCAGCCGAGTGATGGACGAAGTCATTGTTGGAGTGCCTCACTGTGTCAGGCCCAAGGGCAATAGCCTCATCCGCCTCACTGCCCCACCTCATCCCTCTGCGTCACCTCCACTGCCGTCGCATCCTGTGCCGGCATGGAGAATCCCCTCCGAGCCTCCTCTCTGATGTAAATCGCAGGTAGGGGAACATGCATAGCCTGGCCGATGCACCGGCACCGTGCCGTGAAATCTCTGTTGACATTACCAATGGGTGACTCCAGAAAAAGACAGACTGAAAGCAGTGGAGGGAGAGAGAGAGGTGTGACAAAGCAGAAAACAAAGAGGAATGGGAGTCGACGCGAAATGACTTTCCTACACCTAGACACTCTACCGCTGCCCTTATGGTCTGGCACAATGAACGAAACACAGCCAACCTTCTCACCTTCATCCGTTTTATCTCCTGCAGATTTCACATCTTGAATATTTTACTCTGGTTTATAAAGCATACAGAGAGGATCTACCTTCTCTTTATCTCAAAAGAATCCTTATTATTCTGCTGCTGGTTAATACCCCCAAGACCTAGCCTGTTTTCTTACTTTTTGTTTGGTAACCTTTTACCAGACAGGGATTGATTTATTTCTACCACTGGAAGCTTCGTTAAGCGGTACCAAGATGTAGAAAGATGAGGATAACTTGGAAATGAAGTGAAGGTAACAGGGGAATCAGGGAAATGGGTTATGAGAGGCAATTTCAAGGCGAGCACAAAGAAGAAGAGGTATTACC
>NW_015112822.1:169495-222184 GCF_001443285.1 Poecilia latipinna
TGCATAGCTAAATGTTTCAGATCATTAAGCTAATTTTAATATCAAAGAAAAGCTGAGTAAATGCAAAAAGCAGTTTTCTAAAATGATCTCAGTTAGAGGAAAATGAACGATGCAAACCAACTGGACTCAATGTAAAACAGGAATTACTACCTGACGGTGATAACTGCTTGTACCATCACGTCTATCTAATTGTAATGTGAATTTTGAGTGAAATTTTGAAATGTTTCAAAAAAACAAAATGCATACTAGGCATTTTTCCAACTGCTGGTTCAACCAGGCTACAAACATATGTAGAGGTTGCAAACTAGCCTGGACCAGACATCTGAGAAGAATGGAGAATCCTCCACGCCAATCTGGAGGTTTGGACTTTGAAGGCTACCATACTGTCACCATCATCTTTGACTGTCAATAAGATGCTGTTTCACACCATATTTAACAGGATGCACACCTTCCAAAAGGTCTCACATTTCTCAGGTTATGACCTCATCGAGGTGTTTTGGCATAAACATGTTTCTGGTCATCAAGTGAGACCTCACTTTGTCCCACATTTCAGAAAGTGAAACTCGGATACTAAGCTTTTCTGCACTTCTGTCAGAAAATACAGTGGTATGATATGACCTTAATGTCATGACACATAGTTTCTGTGAGTTTATTAAAAATAAACTCAACAAGGTCAACTTTGGCTCGGAAGCCATATTTCAAGGCTTTTTTTCTTGTAATTGTGATGATTATGGCTAACAGATAATGAAGATGGATGTTCTAGATAATATAATAGCTTCGCTTCCTGAGATAAGATAAAAAATTATGAACATAACAGCATATACATTTTTTTAGCTGTACTTTTTCAAAGCACTGAATGTACATTTAACCCGTTTTTTTTTTTTTTTTTGTTCAACCTAAAAAGTGAACCTTGAATTAATAGTCTGAGTCTTTTAGCAAGAGGACAAGCCAGTGAGAAGTGTCAGTGCAGTGCATAGCCACCCATCTGGAATGAGGGGCAGAGATAAAAGGAACACGTTGTCACTGTCGCCACAATGGAAGGAATCCAGATTTCTCTGCCTCATTCCTCTTGTTTACCTTTCCTCTCCTCTTCCTGCTCCTTTTGTTCTCCTCTGCCACTCTGTTTTTCTGCACTCCCCACTTCGGAGCAGTGGCATCACGACACACGCAGGGAGCGATTGTGCTCGTGTCTGGCATCCATTCCAAGGTGATCTGACATCGTAAAGCGACACTTGGTGCAACTGCATGCTCGTTTCGGCAAAACGTGTTGACTCGCTCAGCCAGTGGACCCCCGACTGCCCCCCACGCCTCACCCACCTCCCCCCTTTACCAGTCTGAAGCTGGCTGCCAAGTGCTTCCGCGAAGAGGATGGCTTAATTGTTTCTGCCACAGCCATGCCTCTTCATTTTTCTCTCTTTCCGTCCTAATCCGAGGGACGGGAAAATGGAGCTGTTATTTGCATGTCTAATGATACTCGATATCACAGGCCTCTCAAAGGGAAAAGGCGCAGATGATTATTATGGCCAATGAAGCCCTCATTTGCACTGTCTTTTACTCCAAGGCATGAGCAAAACCTGTTTTCCATCAACCCGCTTTAAAAAAAAGTAAAGGATGCACTAATGAGATCAGTATCGGGCGAAAAATAAGTTTGGAAGTTGCCGTGAGTTTCTTACGCAGAAGAAAAAAAAAATCTGCGAAAGTTTAACTTCTGCTCTGGTAAAAAAAATTTGCAACTCGCACAGAAAAAAACACGGACTGGAGCGACAGCGTTTCATTAAGGCGCGCGCGTAATAAACGTAATAATGCAGTTGCCTGTGGTGCCGTTCTTCAGAAAGAGCCCCGCGGAAGAATATGCACGAAGACAAACAAAAGTGCTTAGCTAAAGCTGTCAGAGCCCATTACCCAAGCCTCCATACAGAAGAGTCATTGTGTTCGCTACCTGCAGAAGCCTTCCACACCAGCAATGCATGCCTTGCCGGCGCCGGCAGCTGGCATTGGAACCAGCTAATTTGCAAGACTTCTCAGGTTGAGAACAATGACTTTGACAGCTTGAACAGGCACAGTGGAGCACATCTGCATTTCTCCACAGGAATAAGCCTCGCACACTGGCTCCGCCGCTGCGTGCCCTCCCAATTATGGAAATTTGAGCATGTCTATATATACTCTATATGAAATACATTTGGAATTAGGCTTATTGGAGGGCAAAGGGAAATCTGAATTTGTGTGTTTGGCGAATGCATGTTCCATCAACAAGGTTTGGCTTCGTTTTTGATCAGGTTTGTTTCTTTTTAATTATACATGCTGTAAGACATAAAGTTACTGTGAAGTGCTTTGTTTTTCCATAACTGATCACATTTATACAGAATATGTCTCTTCTGTGCATGTCTACAGAGTTGACCACATCACCATTGGTATGAGGCGATATATAATTATTTCTCCAAGACTTTTACATAACAATGAAAAAAGCATAAACAAGAATGTAGACTGTATTAGGTCATTCAGATGCTTATGCTTAACTGTAATATGAAGAAAAGTATGCAGTTATGGAGATTCATGCACCCAACAGATAGATGTGAACGGATTTTCATTGAATCAACAAGTTTATTTCTGTTGGGAAACAAAACCGCCATTTCCCAAAAGATATATACACAGAGGGTCATTGTGGGTTTAAAAAACAAGTTTCTTAGCAAAAACCGTAATTTCTAAAATTAATTATACCCTTTTCAATAATCAAAAGGATTAATTGGCTATTACAGCAGCCAAACACTCTCCATAGTTCCTGAAAGCGTTTTGCATTTCTCCATTTATCCTTTATGGTGACCTCTAAGTCTTTGAAGTAGGAAAGCCTCTATGCCATCACCCTAATGTTGAGCTCTCTTCAAAAATTCTCTATCAGATTCTTGATTCAGATATTTGACACACACTTCAACTGTGTGTTTAGGGCCAGTATCATCCTGAAACAGCCAATGTTGACCAAGTTTTTCTGCTAACTGGTTGATACTTACGGCAGCATGGCATTAGCACCAAAATTAAGACTATTATGTGCCCAGCAGTGGCTACTTCCTTGTGACAGGAGGGTATATCCATTCCAAAGCTGGCTACTGATCAGATTACTGATAGGACAGCACCACTAGTGGCGCGGCCGGAGAAGGCAATTCAGAAAGTAATAACTCATTTGTGTTAACTTTGGAGAGACTAGTTATTAGCATGCCTAGGCTGGTTACCCACCATCTACCCCCTCTGCTGACTATTAGCATGGACAGGCTAGAGTTAGTGTTAGATTAGCTAGAGATAGTCATGAATAGGCTAACAACTAGCATCCTTTGGTTTGTCACACACGACTCGTACTTTCTTCTTTAACATTTATCAACAAAAATGGTTGGCATACAATATCTGTTAGTGTCATACATTTGGTGAATTTTGACAGAGTTTACTGCAACTGAACGTGACTCCAAATAAAAACGTACTTTATAAATTTATACTTGGGTTACACAAGCCATTTGACTTCCGATTCGACAAATAACTCTGCCTAACTTTTCACGCCCTTGAGCATCTTCAATTTGCTCTGGTTTAAAAACTTGAATATTTAGCCTCTTCAAAAATGAAGAGTTACTTCACACTAAAGGCAGAATATGTGGAACATAATTTGTGATTTATGAAACCTTTATTAAATTTGTGAATGCACTAATACGGCCCTTTCATTGAGCTTTCACCAATTTCTCCTTGAAAAACACTAACCTTGGAGCGTTTACAGCTAAATCTTCCCCTCATTCGAACGATTTTGGGTTTCCTTGAGACTGGTAACTTGTTTTTCATTTACTGATTCAGTTAGCTTTCACTCTTTGCCTCTTACACTACGAAACTCACCAGTGGGCGTGTGTGTTGCTTGCTACATTTATCAAGATCACAGGATCAGCTGCTTGACAGATGAGTTTGTGACACTCATCCACGTCAACGCTCGTTTACTTCGTGGCTAAACCGTGAGCGAAGAAAGGCGGGAAAAAAAAAATCCAAAGCTTGTGAAAGAGAGGAGAGCGCGAGAGGAGTGGGGGGGTAAATAAAACACTAAAACGTGAATCACAAACCCGAGCAGCGCCATCTGGGCCGAGAAAACACGCATCATAGTGGAGAGGCGGCACATTGAATTAGACTTGCTACGGGATCCATCTGCAGCTCGTGAAATCAATCTCATTCCTTGATTTGATTAGGTCAGCCGCACAGAAAGAAAGAGAAAACTGTTGTGCTCGTTGATTAAGCTTGTTTTGCTTAGCGCCCCACTCCCTCCCTCCCTCCACCCACACCCCACCTACGTTTCGGCATGCTGTGTGTACAGATGAGCGCCGTGGCCCACAGGTAGGGTAATGACAGTAGGTGAGGTTAACGCTAAGAAGTCCCCTCTCTGTTTTAGAACGCAGCGTGGGACCAGCAGCCCCAGTAGCTGAGCTCATTTGCGCGCGCTCCCAGCTCGGGTCTCTTTATTCTTCACAATGCCTCCTTTTCTTCTTTTTTTTTTCTTTCTGCTGTTTGTTTTGCTGAAATTAGCGTTTTTTCTTGTCGGGCTGCTGAACTCTTCGCAGCACACACGTGGCGCCGCTGTGAAGTGGACTCGTTTTCTGGTGTTAAGAGGCCCAAACACAAATGAACGACCTGATTGTGCTCCTGCCGAACAATAGGAACAGAATGAGCGGATGTGAACTGAATTTCCATACCCATGTCACGATGTAGCCAAGAGTAGCAACAGGAAGTTCGGTTCGTGCAAAGGATTCGTCTCTTCTGCGTCTCAAGCCGTTTCCTTGATTGGTTTTTACATTTCTGAAAGCTTTCGGTGTTGGTAAGCAAAATTTTAGTTTATCAGTGTTTTTCTAAAAGCCTTATTTTGATGCAGTTCTTTCTTACAAAGAGCACAGCTGAATACAGGAACACAGGCTTGTTGTTGATCCTGTTCTGAAGGATGTTTTCATTTTCCGAATTTGGCGCTCATCAATGCTGTCTCCAACATCATTGAGACGCAGACAGATTCAGTTTCCCTTTGAATTTTTTTTTTTCCTGACATCCTTGTATTAATCCATCTCTCTCTCTCTCTCTCTCTCTCTCTCTCTCTCTCTCTCTCTTTATAGTCAGTGTTATACAACAGTGTCACTTGTTGCTTTCAGAGCCCATCTTTATTCTTTTGCATAATGGCTTCGTCCTGTTCTCTCTTTATGGTTAACCACATAGTGAGTCTATTTAAAAGAACTCCCACCTCTGCATGGATGGATGAAGCATAATCGACTGAAGATTCATCAGGACTCGACTCGACTTTTCTCGTTCACTTCAGAGTCATCTGTCAGGCCAATGTCCAGACGAGAAGGTTCTTGTTTTTTTGTTGTTGTTGTTTTTCTTTTTTTATGAGACTGCAGGAAGGTCATAAATAGTTCGTCCACGCGGAAACAACATTTTTGTGGACCCTAACATATATATTTTTAACAGGTTCCAGATTGAAAATTTATTAAGTGCGAAAACGTCTTTTTTTTTTTTTTTTTGTAAACATTTTGAGGTATTAGCCCGACAACGACAATGGTTGAGTACATACATGTTCATCTTGTAGTTTAAGTTTCATAACCTAAAGTGAAACAAAGAAGCTCGACATTGCTTAACACAAAGTCTCTACTCGCGCGTTGTTGGTTGGCGTTCTTGCTTTCTTGTCGTGTTTACCACTAACTCCACGTTTGGCGCCACTTACAGGTCTGGGGGAGTAAAAATAGAATAAAAACAGCTTTTTTCTTTGTGTTTCCATGGAAAATTAAAGCATTTCTGGAAACAGTCCTATGTTAAAAAAAACAAAGAAAACTATATATATATATATATATATATATAAATATATATATATATATATATATATATATGCACACAATTCATTGTATATCTACAATATATACTATAAATTTATATTTAAGTGTATATTGTGTGCATTACCCATATTTCTCATAGATTTGGATTTCATGCTGTTTAAACACACAATGACAAAATTCGATATTCCTATATTTTGTATTGTGTATTATTACTATATACTAATTTATAAAATAGATTTTGTATGTTTTATATTATGCAACCATTTCAAAAGATAAAATTAAAAAAAGCACCAACTTTGTTGAAATTTGTGTTTAAGTTTGACGTGTGTGCTAGATTTATGGGGGTACAAGAAACACTCAAATACAAAGGTTCTGGACTCAGGAGTTTTGGACGTAGGTCAAAAGATAAATTATTAATTACATTAAAGTTTTTAATGAATTAAAATCAATTTAGGTAAGGTCTCAGACCTAAAATTTACACTTCATGGGTTATGGGGTTAAAACCAGGTTAAAAAGGTTTAATGCTACCCATCATCAGTACATCAGCATCAGGTAATGATAGGCCTCATGAGCCTGATTAATGTGAAAGGTCAGAGCTTGACACCAAACACAGCAGTGTGAATCGACAGCGGTCCCGGGGCCCCTGTCCCTATCGACAGTTCCACTGTAACTCCATGTTGTCCGACGGTTAAAATGCATCCTTGCATCTTTTTTTTTTTTTTTTTTCCCCAGACTTACAAGCAAAACGCTTTTCATGGGTGGCTAAATCTAATTGCGTTGCCCTCGTATACAGAAGGTAGCTGCTTTGACTTTGACTTATTCTCCAGAAGCAATAAAGCGCCGGCGGCAATGAATGCCACACGCGTGCAATTGCTCAGAGTGCAGGGATGGACGCGGAACACATTAGCTCAGATCGACCTTGGCACAGATTGCACACAGATCCAGCCATTTTTTTTTTGTCTCATTAATTCATAGTCGTCCAAGAGAAAAATAAATAGAGGATGTAAGCAGTGCGTAAAAAAAAAAAAAAAGAGTTCCACTGATTTACTCTAAAAAGTAAAAGTCTACAAGGTATTTGAGCATGACTGTGGAGATGGTATCAGTGCTGATTGTAATTACTGTATCTTTTCTGAGTTGCCCTGGCTTCAATTACAGACCACCATCTTTGGTTGTGACGGGGTCGCGCCACCATCTCTCTCTCCTTGTCTCAATAAAGCGCGAGTGTCTGCGCTGGTAATAAACGAACAGGAAAACATGCAAGGAACCCGTTCCTCTTTTCTGGCCTCTATTAATACTGTGACTGACCTCACACAGAAGCCGTATCGATTATCGCCCTCCTGCAAAAGATGCTTGCAAATCTCTGCTGATTCTATTCCTCTGTGGCCCTGTGGCAAAAGGACAGCAGATAACCCGGCATTTTAAATCTCCTTCAATCTGCGTGAGTCATGAAAATTGCTGCGTTTTCTTGGCAAACAACTCCGGCAGTCGTAGAGGAAAATCAGTTTACTTAACACCTTTAAAGTTGACCTCGTTTGTATTGGCAAGAGTGGAAGAGGTGAGAACATTTCAGTGTTTTTAATTCTAAAAGAAGCTTCTTCTTTTTTTTAAATTTTTACTTATGTATATCATATTTATTTTTCATTTCAGTCACTACTACTGTATAGTTTCCTCCGGTAAAATCTGCAGCGGTTTCACAACCGAAGGGAACTTTTGTGTCCAATTTGATAAACCGCTGTGTGCCACGAGACATACTGGAGGGAAAATGTTCCCAAGAATAGCTAAGCGTATCATACATCATGCATCGCGCCATCTGTTCCGTACATTCAAAATGTTATTGCAATATTTAGAATTACAGATTATTCATGTACGTGTAATTAGAAGAGTCAAAATCCAACAAATGGGAGGAAGTACAATTAATTTCCAGACGTGTTTGAGCAGAATCTATCCGGAGTAACTATTTGGGCTGCAGTTGCCGAAGGCGGCACAGAAGCTCTAATTTTATCCGTTTTGGCAATGAATTACCCGCTGTTGATTTCCTCGCTGCAGTGTGAAGCTGTCTCCAATGAATTTTTTTTTTTTTTTTTGGATTTGTTCTGTGGAGCTGGATTACGCTGACCAAATGAGGGGGAAAAGTAGGGCACATAACGACCGGCTGAGCTGAATACGAAAAGTCAACATCTGGCTGCAACAAAAAGGTGCTGTGCAAACCAGCCTGAAACTGTGCATGGCCCCAGGGTTCCCATACACTTTACATAACAACATGCATCCGGTCCATATTTAATGGATAATATGTCATTTCCCCTTATATGAAGTCTTAAGTGTTATATAACCTTAGTTTAATGAGACGTCTTCATTTTTTGTGTCGGTGCTGCACTGAACATGACATTTAGAGCCAACACACCGTAAAGCAGATGCTCAGAGGTAACTGTACTTAAGCACTTCCCCCTTCTGCCTCTGTTCATTTATACACAAAAAAGTGATTTATAGCTCGTGCATTTAAGTTGAGTTAATTGCTGAGCCTGTCATCAATCGCAATTAATCAAAAACCCTATATTGACAAAATAAGCAACATTTACTGCTAATTTGCTGACTAAATAGACATATGAGCTCAACTAGAAATATATTTATTGCTTATTCTGTTATCCAGGTTACGTAACCATCGGATTTGGTGCAAAGTGTCATTATACAAATTCAGCTTTGAAGTGTTTCAGGAACTCTTTATCATTCCTGGAATAATAAAGAGAAATGTGGACTGCAGACACTAACATTAGTGTTGGGGACATCTGTGCCGTCAGCATGTTTAGCATTGAGATGCTATTTTAAAAGTTTCACTGAGGAGCTAACAACTTTTAGCACAAATTGACTACAACCTTAGTCTTTTTCAGCGTCCCATTGGAAAATGTTTGAATGCAAAACTGAACTCCAGTGGGCCAAGAGAAGCGACTTTATCGTCATGAATAAAGTCTGTTGTTGTGGAAGTCGCTTTGAATTTTTGTATAAATCAAACAAACAAAAGAAAAAATAATTAATTGCATTGAAATTTTAATAATTGATTAATCAAAATTAATGTGTTAAAGCGTCATCTCTAATCGTTTTTTAATAAAACAGGCAGGCGCCTGGTTGCACAAGTAAGGAAGCTAAAGCTAGTTTGTAGAGAGGCATGATGTTCACCATTATTGGTAACATTGCCTGTAATTGTTAGTGATGCCCATGTGGTGCTAAGGGGCCTAAAGTGTGTGATGAAGGTTTCCTTACACATTACACACTAATACTAATGTGTAATGTCTGAACTATTGATAGGCTGGATCCACATTCATGCCGTTTAGACAAAATTCTGAAGCGATCAGAAATACAAGGTTCTGCAGATTTTATGTCGGACCATGTGGCCGTCTGCTGCTCTGCTTCGAGGTTTGACATGTTCAGAGATGGTATTCTGTTCTGGACACCATGGTTGTAACAAGGTTATTTTAGCTGCTGTTTCCTCTCTGTGATGTAGATGATGGTATTTTTTTCTGTTTCTGATCAAAGTCTCTAAACATGACACTTGTCTGGCAATCACAACTATGCCATGTTTAGACACTGAAATCGTCTTCCTTCCTGTTTTGTTGAAAAGCGAGGCACAAGACAAGGAGAAAATATAGAACAGTAGCACTAACTAGAACTGGCATTCAGCTTCTTTGCACCACAAATCTGGAACAAACATCTAGAAAACTGCAAAGATGCTGAAACACTGAATTCCTTTAAATTAAGGCTAAAGTCCCAACTGATTAGAGTTTCCTTTGATTCATAATAACGGGAACATTGATAGATATATTTGATGGGGATTTGCTTGATGGCTTATGGCATTTGACAAAGTGTAATATTTATTGCTTGTTTCACTATTGGTTGCTGTATGATGTTTTATGACATAATGCACTTTGAACGGACTGGCAGCTGACATGTACCTTAAAAATAAACTTCACTTGACTTGAACGTCACATTTTTCCAAAAGATGACCATTCACACAAAAACTGTTTTAAGAGTGAGCAACACTAGAAAACTTTTTGTCAAACTGGTTGTGTTTTTATATGTTTGACACAGAGAAAACTTTTTCACTTGACTAAAATCTCCCAGAACCTTGCAGGAGATTATTGTATGGCCTAATGGAAGTTGCTTTTTTTCGTTATATTTTAACTAGAACTGAGATCAAATCCATTCTGAAATCCATGCAGTGACCTGAACATGTCTGGGCTCAAGAGATATGCAATCTGAACAATTTAGAAAATGTTTATAATGTAGAGTAGGGGGATATCGCCAGCCCAAGATGTGGCGGGTCAAAGAAGAATGAATCCTATAACAGAATCAACTCTATTAGTTTAAAGCTGAGCACATAGAAGCTTTTTAGACACCGACTGACTGACGATTAAATAATCACCTCTGCTAGGCTGCGTTTCACTTCTCCACTATTAGCTGTAATGCAAATCTTGCCAGATTACTTACAAAGCCACATTTTTAAAGAGAAGCATAGACTGTAAAAGTACATATATGTCAGGAGTTGATATGATCTACAAACTAATATTTACTTGATATTAATTATTAACCATGTGTGAAATGAAAAAAAAAAAAACAACCTTAAAATTTAAAAAGAATTCTCATGACATGACAGCATTTTCCTTTTTCTTTAAATGTTTGCTCTAAATTTGCATGACGATTAAATGGAAATACAAGCTAGTGATATGAAAGACTTGAAGGTTAAATGGGCAGCATTGTGGATTTTCCAGGCACATAATGGCATTTTAGGGCACAATCAATTAACTGTTATAAAAATGCTGTATATATCAAATGTGACTTAAAGGAAATTTGACTTCCCAATTTAACGCCTTGAAATTGGGCCTCTGTCTCTTTAAAAACTCCTGCTCTTCCTAAAGCGCTGCCTTCAGGAAGTCATCACAACCTTTCTTCTCTATTTACCCTTTTACAAGGTTTTTACCAGCATTGCACTGAGAAGTATTAAAGATTAAAGTATTTCTCAAACATCTCAATCTCCAGGTATGTTTTTGATGATTGAATACAATTAGAACATGAAATTAAGCTCAAAAAAGTAAAATTTACATAATACTGCCTCTTTAAATGCATCCCTTGCTAATAGTGGAACAAGTTAGTAAGATTAGGCGTTAATCACTTTCTTTACGTAATACCAGACTTGTTTGGATATTTCTTGTGTAAATTCAAATTCTAACACTAAATGCAGTGATTTCCTCATCGGTACTCTCACTCAAGTCTAGTTCCCTCCGTCACTTCTAAACGCCGTGCCCAAATCAATGTGGCAACAGAAGCAATCTCCGACCCCCTCTAAATACTAACCGAGGTAGAGGTTGGAGACGGCGGCCTGACGCGCTGTGTGCAGTCTGTTCTTCATCACAGTGACAGCATCTCCTCCCTCTTGCTCTTCACTTTCAGCCTGCCTCTCCATCTTCGGCCCTGCTGGTACATACATAGGAGGAGCACATGTCCTAACTAGCATTTGGCCTGACAGGGAGCAAAATCATTAGTTCTTCCAGCGGGGGCAACACGGGGAGGAATCCAGCCCCGTGACGGGGAGTGGGTTTGGGTATGTGGGAGTGGAATCTGTTGAATCTATCTCATTAGGACGGTGATTGTTCAAGTGATTGCTGTAAAGGCTCATCTTCAGCTCAGGGCTGACATATTTCCTCCTCCGCCCGGCAGGATAAGCAGTCCCAATCCAAGCCCCCGCCTGAATGGGAGCTGCAGTCGGGAGGTGTGCACACGCGATGGCGAAGAGCACTGCTACAGAGTGAAGAAAAAAAACCGTCTTCATTCATCAAAGGCTTACTTCATCAGTCTGAGCTGCAGTCTCAGAATGTATGGATGTCTGTCTTTTCAACAGCAGAGGCTGCGGTCGGCGAAGGAGTCAATAAAACCTTTCCAGCCTGAACACACCCGCCGCACTCACTGATGCCATGTGATGAATTACATTTTCTCTCACCGAATAATGAATTCCCTGTTTACAAAGCGAACGAAACCCCCTGGAAGATGGCAGCGTTACGTCTCAGCTCCTATTTAAAGTCTGGTTTGCCTTTACCAAACATGGACTGCTAGCATCTCTATTAATAATGCTACTTCCCAGTGCCAGTGGGCGCATTAGCTTTGCTTACCCCGTGTTCAAAAGTCTGCATGGCGTATTGCGACTTCGTTCTCATATCATCTACTATCTGCTTGCTTCCTGGATGCCGGAGCGAATATCACAGGTTGTTGGTGGTGTTGGAGTTGCCCAGGCAACTCACCTAATGACCAGGACCCGTGACGGTCTTCTTCTTCTTCTTTTTCCCCCATGTATCTGTAATTGTACTCTTTGATGACCATTTGGGCACTCCAGTGTGAAGGCTGTCTAAGAAGTGGGCAACCGCAGTCCTGCAGAGGAGCGTTGAGAGCTGCAGCTAGTTACAGCGACCTCACCTCAACTTTCAGAGAAGGCGGCGATCGGGTCACAGCTTCTGACAAAACCATGACTGAAAGTGTGACTTTTCATTTCCAAAAGGAAGAACACGACATGCCCCTTTGTAATGGAGAAGATTCATCCGGTCTTTATGTTTTTTTGCTAGTCGCCGGCTATAATGTGGGCACTAAGCCACTGAGACATCTATGTGGCGTTGTAAGCTGAGTCACAGTGAGGATGAAAATAACACCCTTTGAAATTGCCCCCACTTCTCAAAAGCGTGTTTTGGTTGGAGAGATGTCACATCTCTTCGCCCAGCATAACAGGCGAAGAGATGTTCGCTTTCTGACAACAAGAGACATTTTTTTTCTTAGTTTCCTCAGCTCACACATTTAACCCAAGAGCAGAGTCTGATAGTCTGCAAGATAAACCTGGCACAGCAGGAACCAGTAACAGTGGAACAAAGGAAGCTGAAACTTGTGTAATGGACTCACAAGACGTGTTTCCATCAATGTTTTCACGCGCATTTTGAAGTATCGTGTTAGAAAATGTTGATGGAAATGGGGAAAATTCTAAATAACTTCTTTAATTTCACAAAAGTTGTTACACTTGAGGTGGTTTTTGACCTTTCAGAGACAGAGGGAATGCAGAAGCAGGGAGATAAAAACACGTTTGCCGAATAAGTTCTGATGTAGTGAACCGTATCATTCATTGGTAGGTTTGTGTCTTATCAGAGGTATGAAACTCAGAGAAATTAAAAAGTTCAACCTCCTCCAGCAGAGAACTGTAGCCTAGAGTGGCCTGCAAGAAGCACTTCAGGCTGGGATGGGTGGAATCTACTGGTAATGGTGGAAGGCTTGGAAAATATCTAATCCCAAACCTCCAGCTCAGAAAGGCAGGCTCTCTCCATTTTTCCAAAATATGTGCTCCATGGTAGTTTGCAACCTGTACTTCTGAAGAAATTACACTTTGTGTAGCCTGGTTGATTCACCTCAAACCAATGAAAACACACCTAATTCGCATTATTTCCAAAGTTTGCTTAAAATTCGCATGACGATTGGTTGGAATCACAGTAACTGAAAGCAGGAATATCTTGACTGACTTTGCTGTCCAACTTAAATTTTTATTAGCAGAAAACAAATAGGAAGAACTATTTTGGATTATCTAACTACTTAAGTTATTTAAGTTACCAACACATTTACACTGTGGATAAAAATGTTTGCTTCTGCAAATCAATCACGATCAACAACATTTTGCTTTTTTGACAAAAAATGTCAGTGAAGAAAGATTTCTGCAAAATGATTAAGTCAAAATGTTTCACATAGAAGAAGTGATTGCATAATTATTCATAATTATTCACCCCTGTTTCTAATTTTTTTTGTCATTTGTAGAAATGTTTTGACTTTGAAACTACTGACATTTGCTGTTTTTTAGAAGCCAGATTTTGTTGATCGATCGATCGATCAATCAAGCAATCAATCAGATTTTACTTGTATAGCACCTTTCAGCAGCAAGGCATTTCAAGGTGCTTTACATAAGTCATAGAACACACTATGATTGGTTTATAAGAGCAGCAAAAGAGTCAAACATCCACAGAGTTTGTACTTTGTATAGACACTGTAGCTTTATGTTTTAAATGTATCACTTTTGGCCACATGAGACTAATGAAAGTGTACTGCAGCATTTATTTATTTTTGTTTTGTTTTGTTTTGCATATAAACTTTTTAAAGATAATTGAATCAATTGTATTTTATCCAATCATGCTTCTTTGGAAACACTCTAAGTGTTTTCTTGTAACTTTTGTACTAAAATTTGGAATTGCCAACTCCTAGAACTTCATGGAAGCTCTGACCTGAGATCCACTGTATGTCCTTAATGATTTGTTATAGCTGGAGAAATGAAAGGGATTTTTTTTTTTGGTCAAATTTTTATATCATAAAAATATCTGTAAATATGTTGCAATGTTTACGTGCCCGAACTCTTATTGACTGCTACAGCTGATATGAGTTGACCTGAGTAAGTCCCGCCGGTCCTCCAGCTTGCACCTGGAACACAGTGAAGTTAGATTTGGTGATTTAATTTCTGACTTAAGAGGTAAATTGGATGTGCCACATTTCATTTTGACCTTGGACATTTTTATGGAAATTAACATTTTAAAGGGTCTGAAGAATTAACTAGAAACCGTCGAGATTCTACTGAGTAGGTATAACCAATCTGAATCATTTTCTTGGCTGCAGGCTCACTGTGTGTGTAAATACTTGGAGATTTAGAGATATTCCACTGCTAACACATTTTACACTCAAGATAAGAACGATTTTTCAAACTTGAGAGGTCAAAGGGTGATTCACCCTTGAGCAAAAATGCTCAACAAACACATTACTGTGGTCATAATGCCAAAACAGAGGCATTAAACTCAATACTTTGGACATGACTTTGAAAACAACAAACCTTATCAATTAAAGGTTTGCATATCAGCTCTCCTGGGAGCAGCAATCAGCAGATTAGGCTTTTTCTTGAAACTGTAAATGTGGAAATTATCCACCACTCTCAGCACCGTTGGGACTCATCAATGAGGAATTTAAAGATGTAGACCAGCAGCTTCTTGCCATCGACAACTTGTCTCTATTTGTTGATATTTTTTGGGAGTGGACAAGAATTTTTAACCCATAGTAGTTCAGAATTACTTCCTTCCTATTATTGAGCTTTGCCACATATGTAGTGGCTTGAAGAAGTATTTAATATTGGACAAAGACAACCTGAGTGAATGAAAAATGTTTTCATATGATGAAAAATGTATCCAAACCAGCCTGGTTCTACAGTTTGTTAAATTTCACCCACCATATTGACTCATGACTTTGAAATTTAACACATTTTTTATTATTCTAGCTACACCCAGGTCTGACGACTATGGAGCCCCTACGGTAACATGGGTAGAATTTATTGTTTCTTATACATCAGGTTATTTCTTGCAGTGTTGCCAACTTGGTAAATTTGTCGGAACATTTGGCGACTTTTAGGAACTTTTTTTCTAAAGTGACTTACAACTTTCTTCTCTTATTGGAGTTCAGCCAAACCATTAACATTTCTAGATAATTTATTTTATAAAGTTTATTTATATATAAACATATTTTGAGCACTCCTAATAATTTTTTCTTTTGCCCAAGATGATATTCCGTTCTTGCGCTGCCTGGATCGCACACAGTCACATATGCAAATTAGGCAATGACATCATCTAGCAACTTCTAGGACAGCAAATAGCTACTTTGCTTGGCATCAGTGCTTTCTTGTGTGCAGTGGATACTCCAGGTCACCATACAAGCAATTTAAACTCAGCCTATAGAGGAGAAGAATAAATAACTTCCTGAAAATAATTTGTGTGACAGTGTCATCCAAAAATTTGAGAAAAATGAGGTAAATTATATCTCTCATCTAAGAGGAAAGAAACTCGGTTAAAGCTGTCAATGAACAAAAATCGTACTTTCGCTGTACAATTTACTGCAGTTGATGGAACCATGAACTCTTATCTCTACTGCTGAATCTTGGAGGAGAATTTCTGGCCTTCAGTTTATGAGCTTCATCTCAGCCACACTTGGTCTGAGGATCTGAGGTAAACTAGAAACCGTTTCTCTGAATGAAGGAGAACGTTTATGGAGAGCCCTCGCCATCGCCCTCACCAAATTCAACCTCCATGCCCTTCAGTGTGGATGAATCAAAAGCATTCTGCAAAGAACAGCAGGTCAAAATTCCTCAACTGCGATGTGACTAAATGTACTTAGTTTGGGAAACAAAATACTTTTTTATGTGTTTTAACCTTTCATCTACACAAAAAAACTCTGTTTAATATCACTAAAAATTATCATTTATGAAAAGTCCAACCAAAGGTGAGACTTGACATAACTCTGTATTTATGTTTGCATGTGTTCATGGCAAAATGGAGATGTAGGATCCGTTCTATATATTGGCAACAAATAATGTGCCATTATCTCCACGTACCTTCTTTGACACAAGTCCCAATCAACACCATCTTGTGTTTTATTAACCTTGTATTCTAATACGCCATCTAGAAGCAGTTCAATCCGTATGTCTGTCCACACAAATGATGTGCCATGTTTAGTTCCTAACAGGACGTCGTGGTGGTTTTGAAGCATTCTGATTGGCTGATAGATTTCAGCTTTGCGATACAGCAGAGGTTGACTTGCATGTATGAGAGTACACACAAGGAGCCACACAGAATACAAACATGGGGGGGAAAAGATGACAGACCATCATTAATTTGAGCTCATTTGGAGTTTCTCAGTATGCAGGATGTTGTAAGGCATTTGCGTTAATGAGCTACATCATTCATGTGAAATGATGGCACAATTAGGAAAACAAAAGTGCAAGGTGTGACAATTTAAGCGAATGTGCTTCGTCAGTGTCTTCAAACAACACCTCAGAGACGGCAAAGGCATAAAAGCTGGCTGGCGTGAACGTCAAAGGCTCCAGGGGTCGGGATTTTCGCCGACGGATCCCCGCCTTGCTACTCTGCACCCCGGCTACGCTCCCACAGGAATCCCCCGCCGAAACACCGGCAGGGGGATGAAATTAAAGCTGCTGAATTCAGATATTTTGATTTATGCCCATGAGCATGTTCACGTCTTTTGAGAGGCACGTACGTTAACGAAACACCATCTGAAAGGTGAGAGCTGGCTGCCGAACCCCAGGAACACCCAGCTCTGTCTTTTCCCCCCTCTCTAAAAATCACTCACATCACGGATCAGGGGGTTTATATGAAAGGAGGCTCGTAGCAGAGCAAGAGCTATATGTATTTAGTTGAATAAAATCAAACTTCTTTGCTTTTGTATCTGCTTTCTTCTCATGTTTCCTTCCATTTCCCTGTTTCTCTTTTCTTTTTCTTTTTTTCCTCCTGCAGCTTTAACTTTTTTAACCCAGCCCAGCTCAGGCTTTCTCCTCCTCGTCTTACACAGCTCTGTCAGCCTCATTAGTTATACCAGGCTGTGCAGCGAGTGGGATCTAACCACTCAGCTTAGCATGTAATGCAGCTTTAGTGAACTAATGAAACCGTAATTACAAAAATAATGAGGAGCACGCAGCACCGTCCACTGACTTTCGGACTGTTTATTTGAGCGAAGGAACAAGGAATGAATCCTCTTCATTTTTTTTTTACGGACTTCTGATTCTTGTCCTGTCATACTGTATATATAACCAGGCCACAAACGGGCCTCTCTGTTCTGTGAATTTCAGACTTCAGGGAGCATTTTACCTGGTATTGCGTTCTTGTATGATGCATTGTTGATGTATAACGAGGAACTATGTAGGCTACGGTCCATTTCCTGCGCTACTTATAAACTTATTGTCCCCAGCGGGCCTCATTTAGCTAAGCGTAGGCAATGTTGGGCCACGTTTAGTATCTGGGCAACACTTCGTTCAGCGAAGCGCAGCAGAAACAACAACATATTACAGTCATGTCGGAAACTTTACCTGGATATGCACAAAAGTTGAAAGACATCCATACTCCACTAATGACTACATTCCCACGTTAATTTCCCTGTTGCGAACTTCAATATGAGCCCAATAATGGGTTTTATTTCAAAGACAACCACAAAGGGTAAATAATATTGAAGTAAAAAGTAAAGGATACATTTAAAAAAAAAAGAATTATGAAGAAAAATTGGAGAAATGTGTGTTTGTGTTTAGCCCCCCTGCTTGAATAACATCTTCTGTTGAAATTACATCTGTAAGTCTTTTGGGATATACAGTAAGTCTACCAGCTTTTGTTGGCTCTTCTTTGCAAAAAAAATAAAAATAAAATAGTCTAGCTGATTCAGGATCAGATGGAGAACATGTGTGAATGTTCTTTTTCAAGTTTTGATGCAGATTTCCAAGTCAAAGACATGAATATCATTGTAGCTCTGGCACATACTGAACGGTGAACCTGATTTATTTCTCCAGTCGTCTTCCTGACATGACCTCTTATCTGTCCTTTTAATTGCAGCTACACACAGACTTGGATGTGGGCAACAAGAACATCAAATATGTCCTGGCAGGCGAGGGGGCAGGCACCATCTTTGCCATCAACGAGTTAACAGGTGATATCCACGCCATGAAGAGGCTGGACCGCGAGGAGAAAGCGGAGTACACGCTAACAGCCCAGGTCATTAACGCCGACACAGACGAGCCTTTGGAGCCACCGTCCGAGTTCATCATCAAAGTCCAGGACATAAACGACAATCCGCCACAGTTCATCGAAGGACCGTATCGCGCGTCTGTTCCCGAAATGTCTGCTGTTGGTAAGTCACAGTTGACAGACCTAATTTCCAACCTCTTGCCTTGTATGGCAGCCCTAATCAGTGCGTGAGATTTCTAAGACTGCCAATCTCTAATGGGCTATCTCACAGAAATAATGAGAGAATCAGAACAAGAGGGAAGAAGTGTGCCTATTTACATGCGTGTCTGTGATGAGCATTTTTAGCAAGGGAAAGCACAAGAATGATGAATCGAGTCAAATCTCTGAGACTTCAACCCACAGCTCAGTGCTGGGACCTCGCAACTGGGGTCAAGATCAAACCCAGTTCAAAGTTGGTCCTCTGTAAACAGCTTATCTACAAAGACATGCAAATATGCAAAACATGGCCAAAATGTTGGCACTACGGCGGTTGTGCTGAGACGCTTTCCACTGTGAGTATCCATGCAGGTTAAGGTAGAGTTAGTGTTTGAACCATTAAAATAAGCAATTTTAATTGTGTTTAGAAGGCATCTCTGACATTTAAAGATTCCAGCTGTTTGTGGGCGGTTGCCATCAATAACTTCCACAAAGACCAAGTGTCTCCTGTAATTACAATCCATGCTTTTCTAGCAGTGGTTAACTTTATACAGTGCCTTGCAAAAGTACTTTGAAATGTTTCACATTTTAACATATTGGTGGTTGTTATGCGTTACAATTGTGCTGTGCATATTTATTCAGCCCCCTTTATTCTAAGTTCATCTTCACACTCCTCAGTTATTTGTAGAACGATTTGAAGTACCACCAGTGTTACTTGTACTGTTTACGAACTATGACCTACCAGAACACCACTATGCTAACTGTTAATGTAGCGATAAAGACATAGCACATCACCAGTTAAATAGGAACTCTACAAATTTGGGATATAGATTCACACCTATTGTCTCAGACCCAGTACACACCTAGCCAGATATCTGGAAAAATAAATACACTTGCGCTTTGGACTTTTAGTGCGTGCATTTTTCCTTAAGGTGATATGATGAAGCTGCTATTGGCAGTGGTACAAAGACTGGTTTTTATGTCTGGACCGCACAGAGGTAGAACTGTCTGTACTCAACAACAAAATAGCCTGAATCATAGTTTGTGCAGCTGTAGGAGGCCTTCTAATGGAAAAGCAACCTAAATGACGGTATAGCTATAGAGTACCATTACACAACTGCCACATAAACCTGTAGATATGTCCCTTTAGCTTCCACCACTGTATCACCTGCTAATGAATTCCTGCATTTACATGACCACTGTAGGATGATAATGTGTTGCTCATACAGGCGAGGAAGAACTCCCGTCATTGGATCATTTTGCTCTTTAGTTTTGCTTCAGTGTTACCTCACCACTGACCCCACAGGGGCAATGGGTCTTGTAGAAAAATGTTTCCATCAGCAGGAAAAAGGCGATCAGTGCATGTCTTGATGCAGTTTTGACATTGGAGGAGCTCGGCGAGAGAACTGAGGTCTGTTGCCTGGCGTTATGCGCTTGTTATTGTGTTTCTTCATTGAGCTGCCTCTTGTAACCTGTCATGGAGGTGACATAACATGCTAGGGCAGATGGTTTTAGGTATGTAATGGAATCTGTTTGGGTAAATCCCATCTGTACGATGCAGCCTTTTGCATGAGTTCTACGAGACGGCGGTGATTTAGCTCCGGTTTACTCCTGACACCTTTGGCTGATTCTTATTAGCCGCCGCTGTGCTTGGAAGCAAAAAGGAACAAAAGATGCT
The DNA here is from genome assembly GCF_001443285.1 of Poecilia latipinna. Taxonomy (NCBI): domain Eukaryota; kingdom Metazoa; phylum Chordata; class Actinopteri; order Cyprinodontiformes; family Poeciliidae; genus Poecilia; species Poecilia latipinna. The sequence goes on from NW_015112822.1 coordinate 189,763, forward strand.
GTAAAAGTATCCATGTAAACACAGAGAAACAGTGAACTCTTTTTGTCTGAACTCTGCTACGTGATCCCCACTGCTCTAGGCTTTTGGATCTCGGGTTGAGCAGAACTCGGGCTCTCTGAGGGGTTTTGGCACTACAGAGCAGAGACAACCGTGAAGACAGGCTAGAGTGCAAAGTGGCAGTTGACAGCACTCTGTGATTTGCCGGTGGGAATAATGCATAAGAAATGGAAATCGGCATCTCTTTGTTGACTGTTGTTCCCTTTTGTCACTACTGATTAATTAAACATTCACGGATGCTCAGTTGTTTGCTTGAAAGCCTTTTTTCACCCCCCTCCTTTCAGCTTCGGGTTTTCTTCTGGTTAAGTTTTCATGTGCTGCGGCATTATGGGAAGACGCTCCGGACAAACAAACAAAAAAAGTCATTCATCTCTCCCGACTCGTATTCATAACCCACCAGCTTTCCTTCCAGCAGCATTTCCTCTTCATCACCGTCCAATTGAGAATGCACATTGGACTCTGCGGACTACTGGAAGTGTGTCGACCCATGTTGGGGACTAATAAAGTCCACGAGAAGCGGAGCCGGGATAAACAGACTCTAGTGAAGTCTGCCGCACGCAAGTTAAAAACCTCAGACAGAAAGCAGGGAGTATTCAAGTGTAATTACAGCATGTGGGAGAAGATGTTGGGTTGGCGTTGAGAGGGACGATGTGCCCCACCTGCGTCGAACTATCAAAAAATCTAATCCGAGGCCATAACGGCCCGCTTCTCCTGACGATGTTATCCACTTACAGAGCTTGTCAGCTCCACTCCAGACTTCATCAGTGTCTTTGGCCATACAGCGCTTATCAAGAGTGTATCCGCACGGTATCAGCAAGACCGAGACAAATATCAACGCCCACCTTTATCTGTCAAGGACTACAGCTAGATAGAACCTCCCTCCCACCCCCTAACCCACCCTCGTATTGAATGTCAGCATCCACCAAAGGAAGCGTTTCCCCCACAGCCGGATGAGATATGTGACATGGGCCGCTGAGGTTGCTGTGTTTCCTGTGCGCTGAGGAGCACAGAGGTTAATGGGAAATGAAGGAGAAAGACCTTTTGTTCTTCCTTTAAAAGAGCTAGTCGGATAAGACGTGTGGCTTTCTGTGACTTTTCCCTGACTTTCATCCCCCTGAATGGCGAAGAATGGAGGTGACTATCACTGTGTAGCACATCGTCCGTCTAAGTACAGTGCAACAAAGACGGGGGAGCAGAAGGGAGGAGTAAAGGCCATCGCTTCGCTTGAGGGGAAATGGTTTGCCGGAATAAAATTAGATGTCATTAGCGTAAGCGGCCTGGGTATATCTGCTATCAGTTGGTGTTCTGTGATAGGATCTCTTATGAGTTAATAATGTTAAAGGGTGAAATGGATCCAAAGAAAAAGAAAATTACTTTTTAGTTACGGAGAATATTACCAAATATTTTCTGGTAATCCTCGTTTACTAGACCCGGTTGATATTCCACTTATTGGTTTATTTCTGGCGCATTACTCTACCACTGGAGAAATGCATGAAGATTAATGACCCAGTAGAATAAAGCTGTGTCAAAATTAAAAATCCAAAACTTTCCAGCAGCCAAATTAGCTCAGGAATCTGGCAAAAAGTTAACTTAATTGGGGTAACTCTAATTAGTTTATCCTGAAAATGATTGAGGGTTTTCCATAAACGAGGTCTCAGGAAGGCTTGTGGGGCTGCCATTAACCTTGATCTATTGAGCTGCGTTCTGGAAGATTGTTTTGTCAGTTTTTTTGTCCAAAAATAGGGAATGCACCTTTGACACACTCCCTGAAACTTAAAAAGCAATGACTATCCATTTCAACCTTTATCTAATTTTACGTTTTGGTTTTGGTGAAAGATTTAGAAGTATTGGCGAGAAAAACTGAGATTTAAAAAAGTTTGAGTTTGTTCTCTTCGCTGGAGCCCTTATTGCAGGTTTATTATGTCCTAAATATTGACATAAAACGTCAAATTCAAGCTAAAAAGAACTAATGGGGAGAAAATTGTAAAACAAAAAGTGTTAAAAGTATGCGTAAGAGTCTTAATCCCAATCACACATTAGCCTTCTAGACTTCCTTCTTGTTGACCAACTACTCAAAGGTTTTGATGTTATTGAGGTTATGATGTTTTTTTTGTTGTAATATTAACCCTTAGATATTGTATGTATGTTTCCTGATATAGAGAGGATACAGGACTACTTCATAGTCACTTCAAAACGCAAGTGTGAATATAAGCATCTACTTGAAGAATTCTTAAGTCGACAGCCAAAACTTCATCTCAAAAGTCGAATCTTATTCAACTGGAAGCTTACAAAACAGCCAAGTAAATTTACGTTTTAGAATTTAAACATAAAAACTGATGTAAGGGAAGCTGAAGAGCTGGTTAGCTTTGCTATTAGGGTCTTAGCGGAAGTGAACTCACCACTGTTTATTACAATAAAAAAAAAGGTTACATTTTACCGTGAGATTTTTCCATAAATACAGACACCTCTGTATTTTATTTCAAGATCATCGTGCAATAAGAATCTCATACTGAACCAGGTGTTTTTCACAGAGACTCTACTACAAACACTCAGAAAAAAATTTGTTCTACAATATTTATTTACTTGCTTTTTAATTAGAAGTCTAACCGTGTTTGGAGTGTTTCTTTAGGTTTCCTAGTTCACTGTATAAACTCTACCAAAAGCAAGTGTGCTATATTCACATCTTAGTGATTTTGATGCATTGGCCTGTACAGTATATTGCTCCACACTGTAAATGAGGGACTTGTATTAATTCAGTGAGAAGGCTTTATCAATGATAAGCCCACGTCCCACATGCTAATTTAACCTTTCATTTGGAATAAAAATATTAATTAGCAGAGCTTTAATCACTTACAGAAAATCTTCCAATGCTGTCAAGCTCTTTTATTTATTTATTTTTTGTTGCTCCGTGCGTTTTAGACATCCAAGGTTCAGGTAATTTTCTCTGCTTCTAATCTTAAGGGAAAAAAAAAAAAAAAAAAAACGCTGTTTATTTCCTCCCAGCTGATTAGTACTTGATACCTCTGCGTGCTTAGCCAACGTTGTTAGCTGTGTGAATGTATTCATTTTGTATTTATGCCTCAGTGTCACTGCAGTTAAAGCAAGTTTATTGCTTACGGCTGCAAGCCCGCCCGTGATATTAATGTGTTTTCTTTGGCACTGATTGCACAGATCTCACAGGATTAGTGGATCCTGTTTTCCCCGTTAATGGGGTCTTCGACTTTAAGGCCAGTACAAGCTGACAAATTCCCTTGTATGTTTGTCGGCCATATGCCCGGAATTATGAGGCTCTGCCACCGTCTGCGGCTAACAAGCAGGGTTGTGATGTAGATGGAAATTACAAAGTCTGCTGGAAGTGATGCTTCAGGTAATTAGGAGGAGGTCGCCGGGCCCTCCTCGGTGCGCTAAGAGGGGGTGCGAATGACAATAATTGCTCCGCTGCGAAGCAAACTTGGTGAAAGTTGTTCTGCAGCACAAAAAGTCGTGTGTGAGAGAGACAGACGCCCCAGGAGTGTCGGGCTGCGAGTGCGCTTCATTATCAGGCCGATTAATAAGCGGGGCTTGCCGACAGATGGCCCGCCCTCCCTGAAACCGCAGCAAAATGAATACCTGCACCGAGGCGCGGATCCTCGCCAAAAGTGTCAGGATCCGGTAAATTGGAGCGGAGACATAAAACTGAAGTGACATTAATAGATTACCTGGAGTTGATTTGCATTTTCAGAGCTATTATGGGCGCGGGTAACAGGACTAACAGGCACGGCCGTCTACGGAGGATCTTAATGATGTTTCTGATTATGGTTTCATCACCACCGGCAGCTGAGAAAATAAGTAAAGGCTTGTCATCACAGATTTGGACGATGAATGAGCGGACTTGATCAAGGGGCGACGTATGGAAATGAGCAAGTTGCAGACCTTTATCAGAGCTCTACGTCTCCCCACTTCCAGCGCGCATCAGAGAGTGCACTGTGATCACCGCATTAAGAAAAACATCATTTTGAGCTGCACCATGTTTCATCAAAACTGGGAAATATTTTTTTTCGATATAAGCCCCCTCTGAACCTTTTCACATTTTGTCAAGGAGAAATATATTATAGGATTTTACGTGATGAAGCAGCACAAAACAGCACAGACATGATATTCACTAAAACCAGGAAGATAGAGAACATCACCCCAGTTCTACAGTCCTTCCACTGGCTGCCTGTAGCTCAGAGAATAGACTTTAAAATACGGCTGTTAGTTTATATAATCACTGAATGGATTAGCACCAATGTATATTTAATGTACCTGTTGGCAACAGATTCAATAAAGATCTTTTGCTAAGCTTCCAGACCTCTGAGGTTTTCTGGTTCTGATCTCTAGAACCAGAACCAAACAAGCAGCATTCAGGTTTTTGATCCTGTAATCTGGAACAAACTGCAAAAAAGATGAAACACTGAGTTCCTTTAAGTCAAGGTTAAAAACACTTTTGTTGCCTTTGATCAATAGTAAATGTTATATAATACATATTTGATTTATGATGATTTGGCAAAATGTATTGTTTATTGCCTGTTTCATAGCTGGTACTGATGTTTTCGTGGTGTAAAGCCCTTTGAACTGCCTTGTTGCTATGCAGATAAACTTGACTTGGCTTGACTAGCACTAATGTGTGAAGTGAGAGAAAAAGATGAATGGGTTCCATAAATGTTTCCAGTACAAAACGTTGGTAATTGTGATGTTCATACGTATTCAGCTCACCAACGGTCCATACTTTGTAGAAACACCTTTCGCTGTAACTGCAGCCATGAGTCATTTGGGGTTCATGTTGCTCGGTACACCATCTTATGGTCCAACAAATTCAGGAGACCGTTTCTGGATGGCTTCTGCAAGAAATCAAATAAAGGAAGAAACATTAAATAACAGCAATAATGCCCAGAACTGACTGACGTATTAAAATGGATTAATAAACAACAACCATGCCTCTGTGCTTCTGTTGTATCTCCTTGTTTGATGGACCTCTTAAAGCTCTCAATGGAAAAGTGAACATCACTACCGATGCACCACAGTCAGCTGATCCAAAGTGAGAAGCTAGAGAGCTGAATTTACTTTTAGGTTTACTCTTCACAGTATCTTTATGGTATTTAGCAGATTTTCCCTGACTTAGTCTGACTAACCAGTTTTAGGAAGCAGATCTGTCTATCTGTCTATCTGCTTTTGTTTTCACACGTTGCACTCTGTGTTTTGGATCAATAGAGGAAAAGCTGAGATATTTTCAGACCATTTCATGCTTGACTTGAGCCAGATGTTCTATAAATAAAAGCTGCCCAGATATAGTGAGGAACACGGCTATTTTATCCCGATCTCTCTGCGCGTCTTCAGCACATGTTGGCCTCGCAAAAGTCTGAGTCTGGGTGCATAAAAAGCAGCGTAGCTTGAGTAAACGGCTGCAGCATTTCGGGGTCACAGCAGCCCACCAGTACGAGAGCAACATTTATAGTGCGTCTTTTATCTACCATTTCTCTGCTGAGCTTTGGACCGAGGGCTAAGAGAGTGGGCTTCTGGTGTTTGTGTCTCTCTCTTCTCTGATCCTCGACTCCGGTCTGCAGCTTGGCAGATGGGCTGAGTGGCAGGTGGGTGTGGAGGGGGGTGGGCTCCTGGCCCTTTAACACAGTGGGCAGCTGGGGCTGGTGCTGAGCTGGAGCGCGTCTGATGAGCGGCGCTTCAAGACAGCGGCTGCGAATACGTTGGTGGGCGGCTCTGAGGCCGCGCGCGGGGGGCGAGTGGAGGTCAGAACGGTGAACCGGGCCAAGGCTCGTACTCTCTCAGGCCCAGCAGCCAGCGCTGGCGCGCCAGCCTGCTGTTTGCCACGGCCGTGCTAAATGGGGATAGGACAGGCCTCGGAGGCAGAGAGGAGTTAACTGACATGCTGGAGATTCTCTGTAAATAACCCACTGCTCCGATCTATCTCACCTCATTTGGCAACAGTATCTGAGCTGTGCTTCAGTGTGTACCAGTCCAATTCTGTGTGTGTGTGTGTAGGTGTGCATATGCGTGCATGTGTGTGTGTTTTGAACATGTAGGTTTAGTTTTAGCCGGCTCCGTATGTATCTGAGTTACTCATCAGTTAGCAACTTTCTTCTTGTCAGTAAGCTAGCTACTAATTCACGTTAGCTTTGTTTAATACTCATTTCACGGTGTTTACAAGATAACAGTCATGTATTTTCAGTGGGATCGCTTCAGAAAATCTCCTAATGCGCTAATAGTGGAACTAATTTTTCGCTTAACGTTTTAGCTAAATTTGAAAATGTTTAGCGCGCCTAGCATCCCCTAAATTAATTTCACCAGATAAATTCTAAAGCGGTAATTTACTCAGTTGATTTGTAAACTGTGTAGAAGAATGTTCGACTGCAGCTAGGCAATATGGCTCAGAAACTTATCCATACCTATAAAAACTAATCAATATCTATAATTATTGATTAGTTTTTTGCTGTAAGTATCTGAAATGTTTCCAAGTTGGTGGCCAGACCTTTACTGTTTTAGCTACAGATTTTCTTGGTTTTTATTCTTAAGATGTCATGAGGCACAATGTTGAAACCTGAGAATCCTGCTGCACAATTTACTCAACGGGTTGTTGCTAGGTAACCCAAGAGTGAGTTAGTAAACCTAGATTAGCTTACCGGGAAAGGTTGAGCAGCTACAAGCTTTTCATCTCTCTATATACAAGTTTTAAGTCAATTTGGGCTGTTTTTAAGATCGTTATCGATTGGATCGGTATTGGATCGGTATCGGCCGATACTAAATCTCAGCTATCTGTATCAGTATCTGAAGTGGAAACAGTGGATTGGTGCATTGCTTCCTCCAACTGAACCCTTAACATGCAACCAGACATTACAGACAATTAGCTTAAGACGAAAACGTGACAAGAATCTATGAAGAACATTAAAGTATTTTCCTTTATCTTGTCTACAATGTGCTTTATGTTGATCTAACACATACAACTCCGGCAAAACACGTTGAAGGTTGTCATAGCAATATGACAAAATATGGAAAAGTTCAGTGGGTCAAATACATTTGCAAAAAACCTGCAAAAGAGAGAGAACAATTAAAAAAACACATAACAGTCACAGATGCTCCATACCACACAAATCTGCATTACTAATTCATCAAATGTTATTTATTATCCAATGTAGCTCTAAATTATGCATGGAACATCATCACTCTTGGTCCAGACAGAGTAATATGAGCCCTTTAAAGCCCCGGGGGGAAGGTTTTTTTTTTCTTTCCCTTTGCATGCGGGCAGAAACACAGAGCAGAGAAGTGTCCCCTCCTGTGTCACATGCACATGTCCACTGATCCGCACGCCTCTCTCTGCATTAGCACAAAACTGCTAGCAGCTGCGGATGTAAAGACGCCGTCGCTCAGGTGTCACTTTTTCCCCGTGGAGCCTTCCCGACTCCCCCCAACCTCAAACATCCACCGCTTCATCTTTTCTTCAACTTCTCCCTCCGTCTCCTTTACTAAGCTAATGCTCTCTCATTGGCTCTTCCCTTGAGGGAGAACAAAACAGTAGCTGGCTTCTAGGTAATGAAGCCCTTCAGTGTGATCTGCATGAGATTGGCTCTCTAGCTGCCGCTGCCGCGGCCCGATGAATAGCAAAAGACTCTCAATGAGACTAAGGACAAAAAGGCGCCTTCTCCTTCGCCATAGGGTCGTTTTTCAAACAAAGCTGCCTCTGTGCTGTGCCCACAAGGTAAAAAGTGGAGGAAAAAAAATGAAATTGTGGGAAAATAATAAAGTTTATGAAGGGGAAGGTAAATGAGAGCGTTTATTCATGAGCGAGCTTACACACAAGCTCTTTTTTTTTAATGGCTAGGACAACAATGCGAATAACAGGAGCTGTCACTAAGGACCCCCTCCCCTCCATGTTGCTAGGGAGCAGATGTTATTAAGAGAATTTCTTGCACCAGGGTCAGCAGGAGTTATAAAAAAAATAACAATAAAATAGAAAGAATAGAATCTAAGGTAAAGAATGAAAATCTGCAAGTCGTGACAAACCGTAGGGGTGAAAACAATAAAATACGTTTTTATTTACGTGCACATAAGCTGTCACGGCACCCTTTCCAATTAATGATCTTTCTCCGAAATTTTCTGTGTGGCTTCGGGACGCGTGGAAGTCTCATCTTTCGCTGTCAGGCTGTCACACGCTGCCGATCGTTGCATCAAGGTCAGTTAATCAATCTGAGAGAGGAAAACAAGGGCAGAGCGTCCCCGCGTCATGCAGGAGAAGAGGAGCGGGTTGCTCTGGCGTGTCATCTGAAGGCTCCGTAATGCTTTCTAAAAGCCACTAATGGGCAGCGAGGGTAAAGGTACTTATGGAAATGATTGAGTGAATGCGGTAGCTGTCAGCTGGACTAATTTAAGTTGGCGCTATTTTAAGGAATTGAAATTGGGATTCATTCAGAAGATACTCTTTATTTCTTCAAATGAAAATGTAAAAGTACAGGTTTTCACATCAGAATTTTTTTCTGGCTGTTTGTGCAGTTTCTAAATGTTTGATGAACAATTTTTTTGTCAAGTCAGTTAATTGTTACTAAAGGAGATTAAGAGGGGTTGTGAGTTTGTGTTGTACATCGCCTCCTTCAAACATGAGATATTAATCAGCTAAAGTGCCAACATGGAGTCCTTCAGATATCAATCACATAATGAGTGTTCCTCACAGCTTTATGCATATGTACCTGCAAAAGACATTATGCATTTATGCATGTGCGATATTTCCCACATTATCAGTTGTCATCTGAATAATAGAGAGTCTGAGGAAATATTTTTAGTCTTGTGCCAAAACTCACCAGGTTCCTTTTTTTTTTCTTCCAATTTAACTCGTAAAGATTTGGCAACTTGAAGGAACTGATTGGAAATTGAACTTTCATCCCAAGATGGTCAGTTAATTTTTAAATATAAGAAAATATTGAACTGAAACAGATGACACCTTGTTCTAACACAGCAGAACACTGTGTTCTTTCATTCTAATACAGAGGAACTGCAGTGGATTGTCGTCTATTCGTGGTTCAATATTTGTGGATTTTTGTTACTCAAAATTATTTTTCTAAATTTTGCCTATTTATGGATTTTTCAATTGCGCATTTCTAATATATTTGATAGAAAATCCAGCTTGGGAAGCAGAAACACCTTGATACAATGCTGCCTGAAGAAACTATTGGCTGGCATTTGCAAAGCAGCCAATCTAGGATTGACATTTAATTTCCTTGGTGCTGATTGGCTGAGCCCCCAGATAGTGAAGAGTGAAGATATTAGCTTCTGTGGTAGTGCTGAAAGCATTTCCACTCTATGTATGAATGCATATTAAGGTTAATTTGATTTTGTTTGAACTGTTAAAATAGACAGTTATAATAATTTTTAGAGGAAGTTCCACATATTCTTGTATTTTGACTCTCTGTCTGTCGCTGAAACCTGAGGTATAAAATATCAAGTGAGCATTGTAGAGACATATATGTCCTATCAGTAAAACATTTAGTTACATATGAAGATGACTCCAGTTATTTTGCTTCTAACGAAAATAAATTACACTCCTGGATTGGCTGCTTCACAAGTCCCAGCCAATAGCATGTCAAGTACAACCTGAAAGTTATTTCCTTATAAGAAAATAGAGCAAACTTCTGCAAAACTCTAGTGGAGTCACCAAGGTTAGCTTTACTCAGAAACTTTTAATCAATCTTTATTGAGGTAGCTCTACTTTATGTAACATTTTTGGGCTTGTTTCGTTTTGGAAATCAAAAAGCTGCAGTCGTGAATTAGTGCAACATAAGGTGTACTCAGAGTTTAGCAACAGCATAGAAGAAACGACAAAACAACTTTTTAATAAATAGAGTTGCATAATTACAGAGGGAATATCTTCATGCTTGAGCTGTAAGGGAATGAGAGAGAAAATGAAATGCAGATTAAATGTCTCGTCACCATTGACAGGCTGAGCCAAATCTGAGAAGTGTACTTTTTACTTCTGCTTAACCAAATTACAGAGGTTCATTGAACATAAATGTCATAAAATATAGACAAAGCAGTTTGACTACAATTGATTTAGACGTCGAAACATCAGTGTAAACACGATGTATATCTGAGGTGAAACTACAAAAGTTGTAGCTTTTTCAAAACTTTGCTGCACTTGTTTGTCCGGTGTGTACCGCCGTTCACGCTGTGACCGTGGGAGGTAGGCACTAGTCTCCCTCGCCAGAACAATCAGCTATAAAGAATGAAAGATTCTCCAGTTAATCTGGTTTATTCCCACAATTCGAAAACATGTAGCTAAAGTAAAGTGGAAATTCTAAATTGTGTTCCCATTGGCTGCTGGATGTAAGCTGATAACATAAGCAAATTTAGAAATTGAATTTATATTGATAAGTTGGTTTGTTTCTTCTTTAATTTAAATGCAAAGTTTGGATTCCTCTCAGTCATAGACACTATATATTCAGAAAAGTTTGATGTAATAGCTTGAAAGTATTTAAGTTAATTTTCCTGTAAAGGTTTTCCTCCCTAGTGGGCAGGATTGCTGTAACGTTAGGAACCAAACATTTACCCGTGCCTCCCTTCGTGTCTCAATTGCTGTTTGATTTATCTACTCTTCTGTGAACTTTGATATATATTCTGACCATTAAATTGAAATCATTTAGTATGATCTCTATAACGGTCTGAGGGGTAATCCATCATCGCAAGTGACTGGTGAATTTCCAGAAAGCAAGCTCCAGGCTGTAAGCAAAAAGGCAAACGCAGTTGAATATGATAGAAGGAGTACAACGGTGATTAGGTCAGCCTTTGAGTTGCCCCAGACGGCAATAATATGGTTAGAATGATGTCTGTATGAGATAGCTGATTTCTGTTCTTACCTTTGGTCAAGGGCTGATTCAATCATAGAGGAACTGCCTCCGAGGACGAGAGGGCAGCTGGTCGGATGACGGTGATTGCAGCGTTTATTCTCAAACTTTACCATTACCACGTATTGTTTTGCATCTATTAAATAATTACAGTGCCTTGGAAACAAGTTGTTTGAATGGAAGAACCAAAAGTTTCTACTCAGTGTCAAAGGATGAGTGCTGTGCTGTCTGGTGCTGTTGAAACATGACATTCTTCGGTCATAAGCACACTTTGTTGCAGAAGTTTGGTGTTAGGCCCAACAGCTGAATTCATTTAGATCACATGGATCATGTCTTTGTGGAGAAAAAAAGAATCTAGATCATTGTCTCACTTAGACAAGACATGAACATGAACTGCCCATTACAGGGATATTATATGTGTATGATTTTAGTCTTGAATCCTTCAGGATAACAATATAACTTCTCATCAAAATTCTTATGGAAGTAATCTAAATGTTTTTCTTTATGTAAAGCACACTGTCATATACAGTGCCTTGGAAACAATAGCTAACTAGTTAGATATGCTAACCCTAAGCACTAATCATAAACATAAGCTCCACTAATGCTACACCATCCTGGTATTTAGCAGAAGCTAATGCTAAGTTGCTAAGTTCACCCATGCTGATGCCAACCAAGAACAAACTCAGAGGTTCTCAAACCAGTTCCTTTCTGTGAATTTTTGCCTGTATTTATGTGTTTGTTTGTGTAAATGTTATATTTTTCTGTATTCTTGTTTCCTTTGGTACATACTTAATATTTGTTCAATAAAGTTTCTTGAAAGAAACAACAGAGAATGTGAGGAGACAGAGCTGCTGCACAAACTCTCTCTGCTCCCGTTCAAAATAAGAGCTTGAGTATAAACGATTAACTAGTTGAAGAATTCTTAGCTGTTTGTAGCCAAAAGTCCAACACAGATGTCAAACTTTATTGAACTGAAAGTTTCCAAATCAGTCAAGTAAATTTGTGCTGCGGAATTTATCTGGGAAAGTTAATTCAGGTCAAGTTAAGTATGCTAGACATGTTTCAAAGTTAGCAAAAGTGTTAGTGCGCTAACCAAAAAAGTAGCTCAGCTAAGTAGCGCATTAGCAGATTAGCAAAAGTGTGCCCACCTGTGCTTGGAAACTTTATGTTTTTATAAGTATGAAAACTGAATTCAAAACCTCAATCTGTCCAAAGCAGCAGGGACTGTTTAACAGTGAGGACCGTCTGGGTGGGAGGTTCTCTCTGTATAAGATGCTACAGCAGGTAAACTGAGAGGGATCCAGTTTTGCACTTTCTGACCTGACAAATGCTTACTCATATCTGCGAAGATGCCAGGAAGTGTTCTCATCCTCATTCCTCAGTACACTGCCTGAATGCAGCTATTAATTATTCAGCAAGTGTTGTAGATATTTAATGTGGTGTTGTAAGGCCTTTTCTTGGTGTACCTTTCTGGCTGTGCATCCATCCTGCTTTGCTCCTTTTCCTCCATTTGTTGCTGTAGTTTGTACAAGCATCACTCCCACTTGAAGAAGACAGACAGACAGACAGACAGACACACACACACACACACACGCCCGCACACCCACACACACACACACACACACACACAAACTGGAGGTAGTGTTCAGTGGCTGTATGTGTGTGTGTGTGTGTTTGTAAAACTGTGTCAAGCTTTGGGCAATTTTACAGTACTGCACAGCAGGAGCAAGATTCACATGCTCTCATCCCTAAATGTCTACATTATTAATTGTCTTAGGTACCAACCATACTATTTAGATCCTGCAGGGCTCAGAAACTAAAATTAAATCAGCATTTGGTTTCAACTGAAAGTCATGACAACAATCAGGTATATGGTTCTTTTCTTCCACAAAGAACCATATGCCTGATTAAACTGCAAAAGAACAAAGGGGAAAATTCCTGATAAAAAAAGGACAGTGGTACTGTAACCACATTGGCAGGTAATATGTTTACTTGTTTGGGAGTAATGCTTCCAACACAGTCTGGAAAAGTTTAGAATTACTTTTAGGTGTTTTTCTGGCCTACACACGTATTTAAAAAGTTAATGGAGCATAAACATAGTTTTAAAGCATCAGATAACTCTCATCCATTCTCTAAAGGCTCCAACATACTTCATCCAAAGCGAACAGTCAACGGATCAACCGAATACTGGAAACAGACTTGTTGAACAGAAATATCAACATTGCTGTCCGAGAGCATTTTCGCTTAAAGCACAGCAACAAACTTCTGACCAATCACGCAACACTTTGCACAGAACTCTGTCGAAATAGTTCGACCCGGGCCTGGTGTTGAATTCAGCAAAATGCCTCTCTGCGAACAACAGGAAGCAGTTTTCGTCACCCGTCTACGTCAATGAGAACTGATTTTGGCACTTTGCATAAAGTATGTCGGGGCTCTGAAGGTTCCATCCATTGGCTCATCCGTTTTTCATACAGCCATTCAGTTACAGATTCCAAATGTGAAGGTACAACTGCAAATTTGTAGTGAAATGTTGTGGTTAGACTTAAGTGTAACTTCAAATCAGCAGCAAAACAACTAGGGGCGCACAGATAAATTCCCTTAATTCTGAGTTGGCAATCGGACGATACTTTCATGAGAAACCAATCTTAAAAACTGATCTTACCTACCTTTGTAAAGATCTGAAAACTCTACTGTCCCCTTTTGCTGTGCCTAACAGTGTACTGATTAACTGACCCCTAAAAACAAACCAGAACTTTAGAACTTTAGAAAAGTATGAAACCTTCTCACAGAAACCCTGCTGGAATCCTGGCGATTGTCCGTACCTGTGGAATAGGCCAGTGGCTCGATTCGTGCGGCTCGCTGCTGTCGGGTTTGGAGTTTGGAGAAGGATCGGTTAGGCCTGCACAAACGGGGGGCTGGAACACATTCATCAAGGTGGCGGAGATTTGAGACCACAGTAGAGAGGCCCATCCAATCACCGGCAGAGAATAAAGCGAGGAGAGAGGCATAAAAGTCGGCACAGCAAGGCCATTTGAAAAAGAAGCTGATAAGATGATTGGATCAAATCTCCTCGTAGAGTGTGGCCCTTCGCTTGATGTCTGTCCCATTAACTAAAGCCCTCGCCTGGCTGTGCCTCGCCTGTCTGATACAATGAAGGTAAAAAGTTTAAGAAAAGACCCATTTTGGGTGTTTTTATTGCTTTATGTCGCATCAGAATTTATGGCCGGAGCTCCACGTCGCTTTCTTTCTTCTTAATTGGAGTGGACCTTACACGTGGAGGGGCTCTGTGTTGTATTTTTGGAACCCATTCCGTATCCCGCTCCATGTAGACTTGCTGATATGCGACAGCCGCCTTGCGCTCTGACTGCGTACTGTGGCATTGGCAGCTGCACTGCCCTGAGCGCTGCAGTATGGATTTAGTCAGTCTGTGGTTCTACCACAGTCACAGCCTGGTGTCAGCACACGCACACAAACACACACCCAGTCAATCCTACAGCGGGTTTTGCTATGCCACACTGGGGGCTGCTGTGTAATTGGGTGAATCTGCTCTCCAGCACGCTGCGGAGATAGCCCTTTAAAAATTTCACTCTGCTTCTTGGGGAGTAAACAGACCTGTGGATTTCTGGGAGTGTAAATTCACTGTTCCCTCTGTCATTTTCTGGCTTTATCTGCCTGGTGGACCACCGTGTTATGGGGGGAAGCCTGACTCTATGTGGTCCCTTTGTTTTGCCCTTCACCGTGTGTCACTTGATGGCACAAAAATGCTCATCTAAAGACAGTTATGTAACTATCTATTGCTATATTTATTTTAAAATGTTATTCGCCACCATAGATCACACATCATCCTAACTGTGTTGAATTCTCATCTCTCAACACCAGAACTACCAAGAGGTCAATTGAACTCCCAGACCGTCTTCCATTCTATATTCTGTGTCTCTCTTATATTTAATCCACCTTGACTCAGACATCATATTTTTTATGAAATGGCTTGTTTTAACATTCCTTCAGCTAATGGACATCTTCAGCATTCAATGTGGAGATGCTTTCAGTCTTTCTTTCAGTGTTTAGCAATTTGATTCAGGTCAGGATGCAATTCAGAAATGATATTTGATTCAAGAACTAAGTTTTCTATTCAAACAGACTAGAGAGTCTGGAGAAATTATGTGACTGAAATGTTTTGCTTACACCAAAAAGACAGCAAACAGAACCATTCCATAAGGTTTCATACACTGTCAAAATCCACCAGTTTATATTTTCACAAAAATAGGTTTGTGCATAAAACTCTGTCACTCAAATTACCAGTACTATATTAGCTTAGCTGCCTGTTTTTTTAACTAAAAAAATAACATAGAATTATTACAAATGCATAAAGTGGGCAAGCAGACGTGTAATGAAATATGCAGTATACTTGAAAATAGGAGCAGCAAAGATGTACATCTTCAACATATATAAAATTGATTTTTGAGCATTTTGAATCGATTCAGAATCCTCAGGGCGAGGAATTATGATTCTCTTTAGAATTATTTTTTTTTTTGCTGCAGCTCTGTTGTGAGAGTTAGGACCGTATATACCCAGAAAACTCATCATGACCCTTAAAACAAGACTAAATGCAGCCTCTTTTTGTTTTCATCTTAGTTGAGTAAGACCAAAATCATCTTTGACTTTTACTTAAATCAGAATAGGACTCAACCAATCATTTAACTCGGCTCAGTGGTGTTTTCAAAGAATGAGAAGAGCCATAACTCTCCACTGCTGAGACCAGACAATAATTGCCAAACATCTGAGATGCATTCTTCTGTTTTGGATCTACTGCAGAATTTGCATTAAAATGAGGCTCATTTGTTAGATTAAAAATTATGATCTTAAAGTAGGCACTTTCATCAACTGTAAGCAAAAAAAGATAAAAAAAAAATCATAATTAACATAAATAGCTTGAAAACTTCAGTTTGTGTATATTGAAATCACACGCATTTGACTTAGGGAATTGATTTACTGAAATAAATGAACTTTTTAATGATATTAATTTATTAAATGGGACTGTACAGAAAAAAACATCAACATAAAAGTTAAGCAAAGCTTTTAAAAGTGAAGAAAAACTGCAATAAATATATATTTTTAGTTTTTAATTAAAAAGTAATAATAATTGACCACTGAGTACATTTAACTTGCTAATTTTGATCCACATGTAAAAACGGTTGCATACCACTGCAGGAGGATATAAAACAGGAAAAGCTAACTTGGGCTAAACATGGCAGACAACCAACTTTTGGTTGGTGGTTGGAGCTTTTAGCAGCTTTTCCACAACACAAATTACATTGAGAGTACCAGTAATAACATTTTGTCTATTTTTCCTCATCACTATGCTGGAAAACGTGCTTTGTCTGCATCATTTTCCACTCATATTAGCATACTGCTGGAGCAAAACACACCCAGCATTTTTGCTGACATTTTGTATTGTTTTCTTATTTTAAAACTTCCGGTAGATTATATTTTTTAAATATATGAGATTATTCATTGTCTTTTTTCATGTTGAGTTTGATTTAGCTGGACTGGGAGCAAAAATGGCTGTTTAAGTCGAGTCGAGCAGAGCAGAACCAGAACCATACCAGAGAAGACACTAGTCAGTGCGATTAAAGATAAACACATAATGAGTTTCTCCAGGTCTTGTTGAAACATTAGTCCTCTAATCCTGGAAATGTTCTTCAGATGATAGAAGACAGACTTTCCAATCATCTTTATGTGTCTCTGAAGGTTCAGGTCAGAGTCCATCACCACACCCTGATTTCAGGCCTGATCTCTAGATTCTAGCTGTAATAACTGAAGCTGCATGCTGATGCTAGATCGGTCCAAAGATAACTTCACCTTTGTTTCTGTTCCGCTGAAGGAACTTTTTAGTTTATTAAGGTTGCAGAGCCCTGGTCTAGACATACAGCAGTAGACATACTGCAGTAAACTTTGATTGATGCAAAGTTTAAGGTTTGCATCAATCCAAGCAAACCTTAAACTTTGCTTGGATTGATGCAGATTCTGGAATGACGAGCAAGAATAAAAGATTGAATGCAGAACATGAGCGCACAGGATTTAGATTAGGGGAAATCAGACAGCTTTCGCTTGGAGAAGGCGAATTAGGTCAATGATCAATATTATAGAAAGGCAAGATTGAAATAGACTTGAAAATATGATGGAGAAATATTACAGTGGGTTGCAACAGAAAGATGGCTGTTGGCCAGTGTCAGTTTTCAATATCGTCACATCAAACACATAAGCACATAGCACCATCATCCCTTTCATGAGCAGATATGCAAATAATCCCTCTGAGTTTGTTCATAGTCCAACAGCAAAGAGTCCAAAAATACAGTAAGCAGACAAAAGAGTAATGGAACGACAGACCTTTTGACCTAAAGACCTAAAATACACAACCTGGTTAAATGATGTACAACTTGCATCAACGCCACCAGAGCTATGCAAAAATAAAACGCACAGGAATAAAAAGGAACCCAGGAGGATTTGGAGTTTGTGCTCATGTCAGTTTCCCAGAGATTCGTGACTGTCAGTGCCCTAACTACCGCATTAATGTACGTCTATCAGCATCACGGATGGATACCGGCGCTGACGCGAGTCGTCGGCCCTGCGCCGCTGCCGTGTACTTTAGCGCGTCTGTCGTGCAGACACACTGTAGCGGCTGCATGCAGCTCTCTGTCTGTGTGTTCTCTGTGATGGATTGCTTGTCAGGCGGCAGCGGAGTGCCGCTCTCACCGGCTGACGGAGACATTAAGCCACCAGTCACAAAGTAGGCTTCAGCATTCCTCTGGGAAAACTCTTTAACCCTCTGCGCTCCGGGACGGCTGTCAGATGACAGAGTGGGTTGCTTAGAAAGTGCTTGGTGAAAAAAAAAGAGGAAAAACTAAGAAACTTGAGGACGTGGAGGAATTTTGTTGCCCATTACTTTCAGATGGGACAATTGTTGTGGCTACAGGCGAGACATTTCATTCTGTTGCTGTCACTCAGACGTTGTGAAGAGTTGGTTTTAGCTATTTTACAACTTCAGTCTGCAAGAACTGGATAAAATGTAACTAAGGAAATGATATAGTGATGTTGTAACTTGTGAAAGATTGCCGTGTCCTTTGAATTTTTGGAAGATCTTTTGTATTAAAGTCTCAAATGGGAGAAATACCAGACAGAGCACTTTGTTGCCAAATGTGTTTGCTCACCCACCCTAGTCATTGGATTTAGGTGATCCAATCATTTCTATGGCAACTGGTGTGCAATGTCCAACACTTAGGTATGTAAGCTGCTTCTACAAATCTTTGTGGAAGAAGGTTTGTAGAGGCAGCTACAAACCTTCTTTGTAGCTGCCTCTACAGCTACAGTAGGTCTAGAGATTACATTTTCTCAGTACTTAATCTTCCACAGTGAACAGTTAGTAATGTAATATAACAGTTAGTGGTAATATAAGAATCTAAGTAACCTACCTTTAGATTAGCTCTAGAATAGTGTATGAAGAGCTCATGGAACGGCTCTCAATGTCTGACTAGCATCCAAGCCAAGAACATTTCAAAGCATTCGATGCTATTTGGAGTGATGAATTGTGACACCATGAACATGTTTTGCACTATTTCCTTCCACCAACTTTTTGGGAACAGTTTACTGATGGTATGTTCCTGTTGTAACACACTTGAGCTCTGGTGCAAAAAGCAATGACTTTAAAGACATGAATGAGTGAGATTGGTTTGAATAAATGTGACCGCAACCTCATAGAGCACGTTTGGGTTGAATTGAATTGAAAGGAAGAGTTTCTTGTCCAACATCAGTGTCTGACCTCAGAAATATAGGGTAAAGATCCAGACAATTGTTCCAACCGCGACAGTACTGCTTCTCCACTGAACATGAGCGAGCAATAAATGGTATGAAGCAGCATGCTAACTGACTCTGCTCACTAGCTTGAAACACTGATTGAAAAAAAGGGAAAGTGTATCAAACAGAAAAAAAGTGAATAGAATAAAATGTAGCTTTTATTCTTGTCTTCAAACTAGCAGCAGGAAGTTGATTTAAAATGCGCTTCCAGGACCTTTAAAGTCGCGACGCCGCAACTGAGTCTAATCTGACCGCAGTGTCACGAAAGCCTCGGCTCTTTGTGGATTGGATTGGCACTGGTAGTGTTCTTCCCCCGTGTTGAATCAGCAAGCTTTCTGCCAGTCTGCTCGGTGCCGGCTCGTTTTTCCTTTTTCTTTTTGTCTGAGTTTCACAGGTACATCGCTGAGTTATCTTCTGTTCTTTTTCTCCCCACTGATGTGGCCTGATGGTTGGCAGGAAAATTTGATCCTATCGCACTGCGCGTTGCTCCAACTTGATAGATCAATAGGGAAACTGCACAGTGTGTGCTTAGACCATTCTCAAGCAGAATGTTTAGGTGGGCAGAACCCATTGTATGTGTGTGTGTATGTGTGTGTGTGTGTGTGTGTGTATGTATATATATATATATATATATATATATATATATGCTGCTCTGTCATCTCAGTTCAGAAATACTTGATTTATCTCAAAGGAAATATAAATGCTGTCAAAAAATGATGAGGTTTTTATTTCCTTTTGTTTTTGTCTGTATATTTATTAATATCCAGTTGTATTATATTAAGTCAGGTATATTTTCTTACTCTGCTGCAATAACAAGCGAATAAAGAACTGAACTATCCACAGTAATGAAAAAAAAGTATTGTTTGAAGACTTTTAGCAGCAATAACTTGAAGTAATCGCCTTCTATTTGACCTTCATACATCAGTGAGTCGGAATCTGAGACAACTTTACAGTATTTCTTCACATAATTAAGTTTATCAGAGGTTTGTTTTAGTAATAATATCCTCCTACAGCCTGAGAGCTGGATTTGATTCTTCTCCCTTCCAGCCGCTCTGTTGGTGTCGGTTTTCTCTAGGAATCAGTTTGGACCAACTCAGGGGTTCAAGTTTGTGTTTGATGCTAAGATACTTTGAAATTCAGAGGATTTCATGGTAACTTTAGGTGCAAATAATCCCAATTTACCCACCATGCTTTGCAGCTTTTATGAGAATAATCTCAAAAACATCTTGAATTTCACCTCATTTGCTTAAATGAACATGTTTCTGAAGTTACTTTGTCCTTCAATGACGTTCACACACCTGTTGACATTATCTGGTAAAACTGAACTAGCTGTGTGGACACCCTGAAGCTAAGAGTTTTCTTCTTTTTTACTGTAAATGCAGTGTTCTTTGGAAGGGTCATCTTGACTTGTTTGTGTTTCACCACTCTGTTCAGAAAAAATCATCCAAATCTGCCAGACTGTGAGGACATCTGCAGCCATTTTCAGAATACCAGGTGTTCAAAATGCTTCAGTCTTTCCAAAACTAGTGATTTTGTTGATATGTGCTTTTTGCAGCCTCTTCTTGACTGATACCTTTGTACACAGAGATCCTTTTTAACCCTTACAATCTCTCTGCAAACCAAATTGTTTGCTAATTTTACTTAACTTGTTCAACCAATTTGGAAAAAAAAAGAGCTTTTTTTCCCCCTTTTGCCATACGGTTCATTGTCTTAGAGAAACAAATTATTTCCTCATGTTGATCATCTTCATATCACAGCAGTAATCTGGGACTACAGAATTAAGACTCCCTACATGGTGTAAAAATAGAAACCTCTCTTAACTTAATTGGCTAGAACTCCTCCTGTTCTTAGCATGGCTGTTGTAGTGAAATATGTGCACACCATATGCAACAGCAGGACAGACTGATCCGCAGTGGTTGAATGAATCAATGAATCTATTTACACCAGAGTAGAGGAATAATATGTCTCTCTGAAAAATGCCTGGTGCTGCACTAGAGCAGCCCAGTTATTCCTTTAAATGCAATAAAAATAAGGAATCTCCCCGTTTGATGTTATGTTGTTAGACTTGTGTTACTCGCCCACATCCAGTCACACTGCCCCTCTCGGTGGCCTTTGACTTGACCCATCCTAAAGTTGTCAGAACTTTCAGCATTAAGTTTTGATTAAAAGTAAAGGTGCACATTTATTGTGTTTCTTTGCCATTTTTTGATTATTCCAAACTATTTGTGATGCTAAGTCGTTACCGACTGTACTTGCCTACGCACTTTAAATTCTTTTCGTTGTTGTTTGCTGTACCAGCAGTAGAAAACATGCTATAACTTGCTAAAGTGATGACCGTTTTCAGCGCAAAGGGGTAAACACACATAGGCGCGCGGTTTAATTTGTGAACTGTAAATTTAACTTTACTTATCTCTGGCATAGGCTTGGTGAAGTTGTTTAAATGTTCGCAGACACTTTGTCTAGGTCGTTATTTTTTCCTGAAAAACTCTGGCGCCCCCTATGGGAGGAACACCCAATTCTTTAAAGACCCTGTGCTAGCATAGTTCCTCCTTTTTTTAACCATGAAGTGCAGATCCTTTAGGGTTACCATGTCTGCCTATTGAATGTTCTATTCTGTGTTGAAACTTTAAACTTTTCCTGATAAAATACATTATAGTTTCTGGTTACAATGTAAAAACATTATTTTTTAAAGGCTGTTAAAGGTTGTGACTGATCCTGTGCTGTTCCAGTTCTAACCACACATTCAGTCCGCCTCTCTGTTTTGAATTGTGCTGAAATGGTTTCCTCTTGTTTTTTTTTTTGTTTTTTTTGTTTTTTTTTGTGGAGAAAGCATAATTCACTTTAAACACTCTTGCCCCTGTGGCAAAGTTCTCAAATTAAGCAACATTTTGTTCATTTACCCATGATAAAGTTGTTCATTAGACAATATACTTTGCCTTACTCTTTGTTATTACCTTGCCATTGCGAACGCCTTGGGAGCAATTAAACATGTGAAGGGCCCAATTTTCCATTCTCGACTTCCAGTCCTGAACCCTATCTGCATGTTGCACACATTGCCTATGAACTAATTAAAGCAAATCAATGACACAACCCTTTAAAAATGGCGGCGCATGTCACGGCCATCAGCGGGAAACAAAAGACCCTCTTAATTATTTTGTTCCTGCCGTTCCTGCAAATGGCTTGTCAAGGCGGCGGACTCGGTAGCTGACGGTTTGAAAGGAGGATGTCATGCACACAGCAGACACATGCAGTGCTCAAAACTCACACACACACACACACACACACACACACTCACACCCACACACACACTCACAAACACCGTCCCCGGCTTCTCTGTGACGGCTCCCTCTCTGTCTTATAAAAGACTAGTAATTGTACTGCAACAATGGTAATGTAAGAGCTTAAGTGTGACGATCCTCTTACTTATCAAAAGTGTGCTGTCCCTTATCCGTCGTTGCCTCTGGGGAATTATTTCTTGGATGCTGACAACCATATCTTATCTTGAAGATATAGTATATGTTTATTATTATGATTATTATTATTATTATTGTTGTTGTTGAAAGCCCTCCAAGCTGGCCCCATGCTGGATTTGCCCAAGTCTAATTTTTAAAGGTGTGTTAGCTGTCATGATTCGTGTTTCTGTGTATTTATTTTAAGGTTTTTCTGTGTTCAGTTTCTGTCCTGAGTCTCTGTTGTTTCTGCGTCTTCCCTGTTGATTGCTTCCCAGGTGTGTCTCATTCCTTGATTACCCTCCCTGTGTATTTTAGTCCCACCTGTTGTCTGTGTTCCTCGTCAGATCCTTGTCGTATGTCGAATGTCGTTTGTCTGCCTGCCATCACAGTTGGACTGTGAAGTCCTGTGTTGGTTTAGCTCTCTTATTCAGTCCTCAGTTTTCAGTTGCTACCGGTAATTAGCTGTGTGCTAACTCTCCGCCATGCCGCCTGTGTTGGACTGTGCATGAGCTCTCTTTATTAAATCATCATCATCATCTGGGTCTCAGTGTTCGTTCTCACCACCACCAAAACACCCCATGACATTAGCGGCTGATATAAACATATATTTCCTTATCTTCTCAGCCTCTGCAGGGTGTTACTTATTCATTCATTTCTCCCCCCGCCCCATTCCTCAGCTGCATTCTGCTGGCCTGCTGAAACATGCATTTTAGCATGAGTATGCATTAGTCCAGTTATGAAAACTGATGGTCTTAGGAGGAGCATGATGGGTTTTTTCACCTACCTTGGAATTAGTTGACCTGACTTCCTGTTTTCTGCAACACATGCTGATGTAGTGTGGAGATCCAGTTTGTCACCATGTGAGTTATAGATAGAGGACTTTGCTGAACTATGCACACATACATACCTAACACCTTAATCTGTTTGATTGGCAGTGGTGAGCACCACTAGCTAAAAAGTTAGCTGCACGAATCCTAAAGCACTAATCATAAACATTAGCGCTGCTAATGCTAAAACACTATACTAACAGTAATTAGCAGACCTAATGCTAAAGAACAGACCTTACACTCATGGTTTCAGTATTTGAGTATTTTACACAGCTTGTTTATGTGCATAGACTCTGTTAAATGCTGGATGGCAGGCAATTTTCTTCAGCTAAATTAGGACAAAATTCAAAAATTTATCAGAGTACTGGCCAAATCTTCTTTAAGAAGCCATAGCATAGCCTTTGATTGTGGGTTTTACTTTAGATGTAAATGTCTTTGGTGCATTCCTGTTTTTAACATCTGAAAAGTATTAACAAACTATGTTTCATTGTCTCACATAATGAACTGGAATTAAATATGCATGATTTTGTTTTATTACTATGGGATTATTGCGATGCACTGGACACACGGCTTAGCAATACCTCGCTAGAACGGCTGCAAATGGTTTAACATGCAGCTGCCAGGCCTCTAAGCTAAATTTTCACATGACTCCAATCTTGCTATGTTGGCTTCCGGGTTGTTATATTGCAATTTAAGATGCTTTTATTGACTTAATATCAGAGAGCTTCTACAGCCATTTATCCCTGGCAGGTCCTCCATGTCCTGTGATCATGGTCTGCTGATGGTTCCTCATATTAGGATGAAGACAAAAGGAGACGGAACGTTCTGTTCAGTGGCCCCGACTCTGGAACTCTTCCTTTGGACCTGAGATCGCTGGACTTTGGTTTCCTATAAAAGCCATTTGAAAACAGATCTTTGTCTTCTGCTTTATGCATTGTTGGCATTTTTGAAGCACTCTTTCTGAAAGATGCTATATGACTCAAGTTATTTTTTTTTATAACTTGCTTTGGAGAGAGGCAAGAGATAGTAATTAACTATTTTATTTCCTGGTTTGAAACTATGGCGGGTGAATACTAAGGCACATCACACTTTTCAGGCTTGTATTTGACAAAAAAATAAAAAATATATAATTTCCTTCTTATGTCCCAATTATGCTTCACTTTGGGTTGATCAATTATTGTATTGTTAATCATGTATCGGGATCAATTTCCTGTCATGATAAGGATTTAGATTTATCATTTCCTTTTAGTGATCACTCTACTTTGTGTGACTGCTGTCCTAAAGAAGCGTATCATACATGGTTTTGCTTTCCAACAGCAGTGTTTGTGTTTATGGGACTACGATTGAGTTGGAGTCAAATTTACCTAAAAAACATAAGTAAAAATCAGTTCTTATCGCCACTTTTATTGTTATCACAATAGCACCACAAAATACTGTGATGACACTTAAGCCCATCTCTGCTAGCATTAAATCCAACTAAAACACATGGAGGTTTGTGACTGAAACATGACAAAACGCTCTAAAATTAAAAAAAAAAAAAAAAAAGTCTGGTATGAGTATCTTATCAAAGCCATGTAAAGTTACATTCACCGGCTGAGCTCTATAGAAACGTCAGGAGGAAACTGTTCCACGTAAAGGGGGGAGGGAGGCTTCAGGCTGGGCTGGGATGAACAATGAAAGTTTGCCAGTTGTTTATGAGCGTGCTCGTTTGTTCGAGGGTTTTCCTTAATGCCCAACTGCATTGTTACTATTAATGCCCATCTGCAAGCCAAGGAATCTAAAACTGGCGTCGAGCGTGGTGAGGGAATCAGCCGGCGGCGCTCCAAGTGTGTCATGTTCGGCTGTGTGAGAACTGAAAGGGATGGATGGACAGACGCACAGATGGATACGCTTGTTTTCTCCACCTTGCTACAACTGTTTTCTTTGTCGTTCAGAGTTTTCTCCTCCAGCACTGCGCTACAGTTCATGTCTGACGATTCTCTCTTTCTCTCCCCTGTTAATCGCCTCTTAATTCAAACGTGCCCCCCCTCCCCCCTCCCACCACATTCCCAACCCTCTGATCCGTGCGCACGCATTTCAATCACATAGGTGGGACCGTCCAAAAATAGAGCTGGCGGCTCAGCCTGGAGAGATTGGCTGTCAGTCTTCACGTCTGAGCTATTATCCTCTCAGCCCCGCAGCCAGAGAGGGAGCCACACCAGTGTCTATGTGATCATGATCAATACATAATCACTTTCCTGTCACCGCAGTGGCGCTGTCTGGGGACAGTCCAGCGCCACAGACCAGCCATGTTAGGAGGGAGAGAAAAAAAAAAAGAGTTTGGAGTTTGGCATGCCATCTTTCTGACCTAGAAAGGCAGAAAAAGAGGCGAGTGTTGGCTAGGTGAGGGTTGGACGTGTCTAAGCAGTTACTGTCATGCGTTTTTTTTTTTTTTTTTTTTACTACACTTGGATTCATTAGTTCCTACACCAAGAAGAAAGAAGCAAAAAATCATTTCCATGATTGGGATTCCATTTTTTTTGTTGTTGTTGTTGTTGCAAACTCATTGAAGTGAAGCGAAGCAGTGCTGTCCAGTTAGGCTTCCAGTGGCATGCTGGAGGAGGGTCCATGTGTTCTGCCATTCTCTGTAACACTGATTAAAAAAAAACTCTGCTGACGGTCAAGAATTGGGATATGATTTCTGACAAAAAGAGCAATTCCTGAACGTTTCATTTGAAGCAACAACAAAAATGATTTTAAACAATAAAAATAGAGAAAAATGATTCAGATTCACGTGAGAGTAAAGATATGGCTGTTTGGTTTGTTTTGTTCTGCAGTGGTGGGGCTAAATTTGAATGGAGTTAACTGCAGGGTCTCTAATGAATTAATAGTAATTAATAGCACTGTAATAAAACAATATATCAACAAATAAGCAGCATTCTGAATTTAAAGAAAGTTTTGCTGCTAAATTTTTGATTAAAAAAGACATGAGCTCAGCAACAGAAATGTATTGTTTTTAATCTGTCATTTACGTAATAAAACCATCAAATTGCTGTAAAGTGTTATTTTACCCATTCAGCTTTCATGTCTTTCAGGAAGCTCTTTGGAAAAACACTGTTGGAAATGTGCTGTGGTTGCAGACATTAGCATTGAGGACGTTTTGGTGCTGCTACATGTTTAGCATTGAGATGCTATTTTAGGCTTGAATAGCTTCACTGATATGCTAACTCCTTTTAGCACAACTTGAACACAATAATAGTTTTCCAGCATCCAATCAGATAATTTTCTTCAAGTAAAGATTAACCCTCAGTGGTCTAAGAAAAATGTCTTTGTCGTCCATTTCTGTTGTTTGCAGATGTCTCTTGTGCGTCAGATTTACAGGTGTACCAGAAACATGCGAATAGAAAGGTTCCGCTTTGAACTCTTGTATGTTAAAAAAAAGTGAATAATTGTATTCCAATTTTCAAAACATTAAACAAGTTAAACAAAATTAATGCCCTGAAGTCCTTTTATTTATCTTTTAGAAGAACAGTTGATAATGAGCACAAAAGAGCTCTCTCAACATGTTTGACTTTACATTTTGCCAATTTCTACAGACTGTTCTTTGTAGTAAAGTCTACTGACTGACAGCAGCGTGGTTGACTTTGCTTCTAGTCCTTCTCCTGACCAAGCACACAGCGACAGTGGACTGCATTGAGTCATTAGCTGCAGGTATTGAGCAATCAGGAGCAGGACATAACGTTTATTTTCAGAAGCATCGCAATGCAGCCGTGGAGAATTCATTACTAATTCACAAATGAGGAAAATGACATGATCTTACCTCATCTTAAAGAGTTAAAAGTGTTCCATCTGTATGTGCAAACATGAGCAGGAAGTACATCCAATGCCCGCTGCAATAAAAAAAAAAAATGATTTGGAGAAGAACCGTGCCAGATGCAGGCTGTGGAAAACTACACTGAAACTTTTTGAACTATGAGAACCCACGTTACACGGTTCCAGCCGGAGTCGGAAGGAAAACACACGATCGCACTGACAGCCAGAGGAAGTTTGAGATGCCAGATGGTCGGGTGAGAATCAGTAAACAACAACACAGCAAGAATCCATCCTGTCTTCTGTCAGAGGTTCTGGTTGGTAGAAGTGGTGAAGAAGTGTCGGGTCTATCTTGACACTTTTTTGGCTCCATGTTACTAACTGAGCATCATTTAAATGCCTCAGCATATCTTAGTATTGCTGCTGATCTTAATGCCCCTTTGTGACCATGACTTCAGATGGTACTCTGTAAAAAAACAATGCTGACTCAACTTCACTGTCTAGTTTCCTTGTTGCTTCAAGAAAAACTATTGATACAATTTTAATTAAGTCGATCCAACTGTCAACTAGCAATTAGATTAATCTGAGAATTACTTGTTCAGATAAAATTTTTAAAAAGTTGCCCCAATTTATATATATTTCTTTTTTTTACATTTTTACATCAAGGTGACTTAACATAAAACTTTACATTTTTTGATAACTTTTTAACTAATTTCTAAGTTAAGTCAACTTTTAATTTTTTTTTTTTTTTTAAATGTTAATTCTTTTAATACAAATTATGTTAATGAGTCTAAATGAGAAACACTAATTTGTATGTACATTTTATTCAAGTCTGGAAATATTCAAAATGCTTGCGAAATAAAAAAAAATTCTAGTTTCCACAAAATACCCCACAGAAAATAAAAATAATTTCTAACTTTTGAAAATATATTTCTTCAGATTGGGTTTTTTAAAAAATAGAAGTACAATTGCATTGATTTCAAACTGGTTTATTGAACAAGTCAAGTCACAAAACAAGAACAACAACCAACACTGAATGTCGACAAAACCAACAGGAAACAAACAAATCTGCTACGACTGTGTGATGCTATCATGTCAGTTTGGACCACATTTACAGAAGGTTTCCCCTGCTGGTCGATTCACAGAATGAAAAATGCAAATTAAAGTGAACTGTGCATTGACCTCAGTTTTCAGTTGCTGGGAAAGTAAATTTATTTTTTCATTCATATAGAAGGTTATATAGAAAAGTGTCAAAAACTCCAAAATGAAGCTCCCTTACTAATGTTTCCACGACAGGAACTTGATGTCTTCTGAGTTTAGAAAATCTACTTTTTCTACTTCCTGCAGGGTTTAGCTGTGCTTCATTGCTAACATTAGCCTTTATGCTAAAAGAGAGCTGAATTTAAAGCTTATGCTCTCTAAAGAAGAGCTGAATTTAAAGCTCACAATATCAATAATACATTATCACTTCGTACGTCTACAAAACATTCCAGTCTCTACAACTTAAACACCTTGTTTTAAGTGGGATGACTTTGGGAGGCGGAGTTACAGTTCACTTCCATCCTCTGTTCATGGTGTGTTCTATGCTGTCTGATTGTTTACTACATGGACGATGAAACCTTATTAGTACATGAAGAAATGTTGGACGACCTTCCAGCATAAATCACACATGCGGGTGGTGTTCCAGAAAGCCCTGAAAACACGTTTTTTCAATGTTCTGTGTTTAAGACAAAAAAAGTTTCTTGAACATTCTACAAGCCTATTTGGTGATTATCTTTCACCTGACTTTAGCTAAAAAACACTTCCAGTTGTCCTTGAGGAGGAGTCATAAGTTGATGACTCATTTTTAGCTCCAACTTTTGGTAGCATCTCCAGTTAAGGAAAAGCTCAGTGTTCTTTTCTGGTTGTTGTGTAAAAATAAAGTCGAGTTAATTGTCAAGCTCGAGGAGGGTCCAGTAACCCTTTCAACAGTAACTGACTTGTGTTTAACATTTGAGTAATAATAAAGAAGCTTGTGGAAACTACAAAAAATAATTTTGTTTAAGCAGGAAAAAATAATTGTAAGAGGAGTAAAACTTATTCCAAGCTTCTGTGATTAATTAGAATAGTCAGAGAATAGAAATATAAGTGGCAGAAACCACTTTCAGCATCTGAAAAATGTCATTTTTCATTAAAAATAATATATTTTAATATAAATATTATCCTTTTTGTACTGGCATGTAAGAAAAAACTCCTTTTTTTTTTTTTTTTGCTCATGACTGTACACCTCTGCCCTCTGTGCTTATTTATCCCGTGTTTCTCCCCCTCTCCTGCGACCCCTGCAGCGTAAAGCCAGTCAGACATGAACAGTATTGTTTTATCCAGGTAGGGCTCGCAGTGGGGAAGCGTTAGCCCTACGTCTCAGGCAGCCCACAGCCCCGCTCATGCCTCAGTGATACCCTTCCTCTATGGCTCAG
Source organism: Poecilia latipinna (assembly GCF_001443285.1). Taxonomy (NCBI): domain Eukaryota; kingdom Metazoa; phylum Chordata; class Actinopteri; order Cyprinodontiformes; family Poeciliidae; genus Poecilia; species Poecilia latipinna. The sequence goes on from NW_015112822.1 coordinate 219,057, forward strand.
TGGCTGCATACATATGAATGCCCCCTCCTGTCTGCCGCCCTTCACGCCTCGAAGCTGGGTCCGGGGCTGTGGGGAGCCCGCTAGCTAGCTACACAGAAGGCTCTGAAGGAGAGACGCTGCATCCCGGCGCTAGCAAATGAACTGCAATGACACTTTGTTTGGAGTGATTTGAGTAGGCCGGTGCTTGAGCTGGGAGGTCTTCCCTGTGGTTCACTTTGCTTAAGTAAATTCTGAGCAGATTGGATGGAAAGAGTATATATTATGGTCTCTAGTCGAAAGAGAAGAGAGCTGACACACTTCTAAAACCTTTAGAAAGCATCACCTTTTGCTTTGTCGACACTGAAGTGGAATCATAACGAAATGCAAAGAGTTTAAATCACATAAAGAAATCCTTAGAACATGATTTTATCTAAACAGAGATGCATATTTTTTTGCCTGTGCTGTCTGTATTGCATGACTTAACTAGGGAAAGGCTAAGATAATAAACTAAATACAAGATGTAATCATGATATTGTGAAAAACACAAAGTCTCACGAGAATGTTACAAGTGTAAAGTCATAGTAATATGCACGACGGAGTCTTAGCGCCAGACTAAGAAAAAAGATTTAATTATAAGTAAAAGGTCACTATAATATGAGAATAAAGTTGTAATAACGTAAGAAAAAAAGTTGTAATATTACAGAAATAATCACAAGACAAAATTTATATGATGAGAATATTGCTGTAATAAGATGAGAAAAAATATTATCATCTTACCATAATAAAGTCATTTTTTATCAAGAGAGAAAAAGTCATTTGACAATAAAGTTAAAATAATATGAGAATAAACTCATAATATTACCTGGAAAAAGTCATAATATTAGGAGAATAAAGTAGTAATTATATGATCCTCAGCAAAAAATAAATAAAAAAACAAAATGAGGAATGTTAAACATCTTATGGAGTTTACTCTAGTATTGGTTTTACAAATATGACATATTTAATCTTTTAACATATCAGTATCAAATTATCAGTAGGGTTGAGCAGATGAGTGTGTTCTCAGAACGAATCGCAGACTGGACCAGTTGGTCACGTCACATCTTGAGAACTACACCATGCTCTCATCAAAATGGCTTTTTTTTCCTAGTAATTTTACGACTTTCTCCTGGTGATATGGTGTCCTTATGCTGCTAACATTATGCTTTTAATCTTGCAATTTCAAAAATAAAAATAATCACTAAGTCTGACCCAAATAGCCTGTCATTCATATTAGCTTATATAAAAATAAAAATAAAAAACATTGTGGAAACATAATGAAAATCTGAATTTGGCTATGAAGATGCCGACAACTAATCTGCCTAATTAGTGAGTTCATTTCCCCTTTGTGCCGCCCCGCAGTGTAAAGTAAGTGTTTGCAAACGAGCATCCTGATGGCTCAAAGCCAAGTGTTTATGACTTCCTGTTTGATTATCCGCGCTATACCACCGCAGGAAGTGAGCGGATGAAACCGTGGCTCCAGAAACAAGCTGCAGTGTCCTTCCTCGGCCGATGTGCGTCACATGGAGCTGCCTACTCTCCCAATTTACACCCTCTCCAGTTCAGGAAAGATACCTATTGATTTCCTATCACCGAGCCAGTGTACAGAGTAAATGGGAAGCGTTGGCGCTATTATTTCTGCCGGTTGATAAAACATAAGTCTAGATCCCCCTCCCCGGCCCTCCGTGTCTTTATTATGAAGGCCCTTTAGCCACCAAATGCCCTTGAAGCAACGGAACAGCAGCTGTAAATTTGATGTAAATGGTTTATATACTGTAATGGCGTCCTTTGAAAATGATGTGTGTTTAAATTATAGCCGTGGCGTTAAATCCTGGGAACTTCAGCACATGATTAATGCCGTTACACTTAGCGCGGGTAAACAACCATAACAGCAGGCTGTAATTTCTACAAATGCCCAATGTGTGTCACCCGGTGGGGTGAGGGGGTTTGGGGGGGAGAGGGGGCGATGAGGGGGGCGTGGTCCAAATCCATCAGAGAGAGACTTGTTCTAAGAGAACTTAGAGTCTAAGTTATTCACGCCGCTTGAACTTTTACCCACATTTGTTGAACCAAAAACACATCAATGTTTTTATTGGGATTTCACGTCATAGAACGACACAAAAGCAGCCAACACTTTTGAAATGGAAGAAAAAAGATTCATGGTTCGACTGTACATGAATTAAACTATTGATATTATCTAAATAAATAGTGTTCTCTAAATAGTGATAATCAAATGGAGCTCTAGCATTGGGTCGCTAATGGTGGCAGGGTGCTGGAGGGGCTCAGTTACCTTAGTTCTGATTGGTTCATTTTGTACACTTCAAAAACACTAAATCTTAAGTATTTTTGTCTAGTTTCTTGTGCAAATGTCTTAATACACTTGAAATAGGACAAAATGAACTTAGAAGTAACTTCAGCAAGATACAGCAGCTGCTTATCTTCCTTAATTCCTTAATATTGATTTAAAAAATAAATCAATTAAAGTACCAGTTCTACTGGAAAATGATTTCACTTGGAACAAGATATTTTCCCATGTTATAAGTGAAATAATCTCCCAGTGGAACGACTACTTTTTAAAAAATCAATATTAAGGAATTATTAACTTAAAACAAGTTCCTATATCCAGCTGAAAAGTTACTTGTAAGTAACTTTTGTGTTTTGGGTTGTCACACTTCCACTATCTGGTTTGACTGACAGTATCATGGTCTGTTCAGAAAGTTAACCTTACTCAAAAGTTTCCAGAAGGTTCCTCTCATCACTTCACAGAATATTCCATCAAAAGTCTTGGGGATCATTGAGATTTCTTTGGGCAATTCTCTCCCAGTCTCTTTATTGTTAAATCATGAACTTTGACCTTAGCCTAGGCAAGTGAGGCCTGTAGGGCTCTGGATGTTGGTCTGGGTTGTTTCGTCACTTCTTGGTTGAATATTTAATATGAAGTTGGACTCATTTTGGTCTCCTGTGTAGGATCACCACTTTGTCTTAGACATCCCAAAAGGCTTAAAAATGTCTTTGTACTGCTTCCAGACTGACTTCCTTTTTCTAACACTTTTGTAATTTTTTAAATAATCTGTTGTTGTTTATTTATATATATATATATATATATATATATA